>NW_019416403.1:229226-240976 GCF_000390285.2 Anoplophora glabripennis | reverse complement strand
TTTTTTTTTAAATAAATTTCGTATTCAACTACTCCTTGAGGTTCCAGCAATTTTACATTGTGTTAATTTTTTTGAACACCTTGTGTCACAAATATGGGCACTACCAATGACATCCATAATATGCAACACTTGTGTCAATAAATAATTATTTACCTATCTAAAGAAATCAACAATAAGAGGCAGTACCCATCTAAGGATACACAATCTGTATAATGCAATTTTTTTAAACATAGGTTTTGATATCGTACCATATTGGAAGTCGACGCACAAATCTAAAAACATTACTTTTGAGTTTTTGAATTTTCCCATTCCAAGGTGATATAAAATAAATAATTAATTAGGTAAATTCATAGTTTTAATTCTAACTTGATTTATTTTATTTAACATTTAAGGCAAATGTGATTTCCAAACACAAGATAAGTTCCATATCTCTTTAATTACATAATTGAAAGCATTAAATTTATTTAGCAGTTATTATTTGGCAACAAAGCCACCGCTGGAACTGCCGCCTATTAGCAAGTAGAAGAGTTACCATGCTAAATTTTAGAGCTGGAAGCCGGCTAAGGAGACCCTGCTTCCATTTCGGGTTGCCAATTTCCAGCATTTAAGTAGCAGTCTGTAGCGATACGCTATATTGTCTGTGCTATGACTGAAATAATCGTCAGTACGATATAAAAGACATTTTTTTTTACACTTTTTAGACAACTATGCCAAAAAAGTAGGTATAATCTTATATCGCTGAATTCATCTTTAGAAGAACTATCTGTTTATACTATAAAATATAGAGCGTCCTAAAAAAAATGTCGGTAATGTTATGTCTGTCAACCACGGCTCAAAAAATAGAAAATATTGCAGAAAACTGACAATTTTTATTTATTAATTGACCTGTTTCAGCGATTTTTTTAAATCTGAACTATAAAAAAAGTATGATTTTTGTTCCATCATTTTGGATGGAATACGCTTATCATTTATTTAATAATACATCAGTCTATCCTGTTTTTCATGAACAGCAAAGTATCCAATAAAAATAGAAAAAATTAAAACTATTCTGACAATATCTTCTAAATGTTTTATTCTTTAACAACATTGGTAAACAATCGCTTTTAAGTTGGGTTTGTAAATAGTTCACAACTGATAGGCGGGGGGGTAAAAACTACCACTACCCTTTATGGATAGCTTTTCTGAGCGAGCTACAGGCCCTTGATTATAAACTCTTATGGCCTATTTTAATTTTAATTTTTTTATATTGTTTTTGAATGTTTAATATAACAATGATGTTTGGTGGTGCAATTGTGGGACATCCTGTATAAATCTCAGAGGATGTTGTTAAGTGCAGGTAGAAAAACGTAAAGGGTGTAGATATAATTTACGGGGAACTACTCCAAAAATTACTTGTTTTAGGAAAACTTTCCAAGGAAATAATGTAGAGAAGTACGATTTGCTAATGATTTCCAGTAAGTTGAGGTGAAATAAAATAATGAAAGTTTAACTAAGTATTTCAAAATGAGATGTATATTTTTCTACTACTTAAAGTTTGAACAGGATATTTTTTATTTTTACAAAATTATTCATGGTTAGTTTAATGCAAATCTATTTTCTACGTACAAAGCAAAAAATTAGTTGTACATGTTAATATTTTTTGTTAAATATAATGACTTCTGACTGGTTACATAATCATTCTCACGAAAAATAAAATTTGGGAAATCGTTTGCGTGAATACAAAAGAGGGAAGCAGATGTTGCATATTCCAAGTTCAACACTTCCAGATTTGGATTTAAAAGAACTACAAGATGTCGTAATGAAATATTAACTTTGTTCGCTTCTGGAAACTAATTAAACATTCATGGGTTACAAGAATAAAACAACGTTTTTATAAATGATTGCTTTTAAGAATTTGATATTTACTCGTAAACTAAAAAAAAAATATGTAAATAATAAGAGTGATGAAAAAGACGTTTCTTCACGAGATGAGTAAACATAATAGGATAATAATTATTATTGTTGTTTGCGAGCCGCTTTACCACCGGATGGAACAAGTTCATGAACGAAGTACACTGTTATTTAAGCAACTAGCACAAGTGTTTTTGTATACGAAGTGAAATTGACAAATAAGGCCAAATGTCGAATTTAACAACATGTAAAGTGCCATAAACAAATTTTTTCAAACATCTTACATACCTACACTGTTTTTTACAACCATCTTTGTTTCAGTAAAGAAAATAATTAATAATTCATTTTATCTAGAAATGCCAACATAATGCAGCATTAAATAATATTAAAAAATATGTCACGTTTAGCTACACATAGTTGACTACCAAATCAGTTGCTGTACATATAAAAATATAATGCCTTTTGATTTGGAAAAGTAGATCATCCTATCTTTTGTTACATAAAGTTATAAAGAATTAATACCTTCCACTTGAACCACTTCCTCTAAACTTACGACTTTGACATTTTGCATGTTTGTTCAGTTCTGATGACAATACACTAAAATGATATAATTAACCTCATGCTGTAGCCAGGATTGTCTGCTCATGAGGTCACTCCTCAACGATTAGTAGCAAAGGAAATGGATAGATTGAGAAATATTTCATAATGTTGTGTAAACCCCAAACCCACAAAAGAGTTGCTCTATAGAAGTGTCATCAGCAAAAGTATGATAAATAAGCACGTACTATCTATAATAGTAAGTATGTTCATGTTCTTATGCGATTTAAAAATTTGTTGCGTAATTTCCTTAACTTACCCCTTAAAATAAAAATTTCAATTAGGAATAAACCTCACAACAAGCTGTGAGTCACGACCCTCTAGGGCGCCAATGAAGGGGTTGCTAAAGTTTTACAAAATTTGTTTACATTTATTTTAGATGTTTAACAAAAATTTTGCAGTTCGTTCTGTAACTTTAGTTACGATACGATACTACCCTTAATTACGGACCTTTTAATCAGATTTTAAAAGAAAAATAGAGGATGTGTATTCGAAAGTACACAAATCATTCATAATTTTTCAGTTTCAGATTGTCTCGGTTTCATTTAAACAAAAATAATTTCGTGTCATAATGTAATTGGTGCAGTTCTAGTTTAGTTAAAATTTTCATTGTTTAACAGTATTTTGAATTTTTAACTGTGGATTAGTGTGATGGAGGAATGGGGGTATCGATCTGATATAAAAAGTTTAGAAAACTTGCTTGGACCAAGCAGATTGGCATGAACACAATAAATTAAATCCATTATACCGATTAAAGCTTAAAACACTCACTATAAAAAATATTCTTAAATTTGAATGAGAAAAATGCTTTTCCGTTTTCAACGCATTATAGTGTTACATCACGTGTGCCAAATATACTCGTATAAATTGAATTGGCTGTAAATATAAGATTTCCTTGAATTTATTTCGATTTAAATGTAGGTACCTAAATATTTCCAAAGTAGTTAAATATTTTCGATTCAAAGTATTTAAACATATTTATGTGCATTTAAATATATTGCAATGTACCTACCTAGCTGTCTCTGGTAGAAAATATTTAGATATATTTAAAGTTATTTTATGATGTTTATAATATTAAGTATTTCAAAATTGCTGAACATTGTTTCAAAAATAACAAAATTCGAGAATGTGTTTTTTAAATATTTATTACATATTATAATAGTACGCAATTGATATGTACGTGAATAAATAAATAAACTTCTTAAAGTAGGTGTGCATTTTTAAATGATAAGAAGATTATCTTATACCGTTTTTATCCAAAAATATGTAACTAATGCAGGACATTTAATAACTTTACAAAAAAAAAAGCTCTGATACATGTAACAGCACAGGTTTTTCGTTTACAAAATGACAATGGATTTTTCACAAGAGATCTTGACTTTTCTTTTTTTGCAAATTTTCCGACTTTCGTTTGCAATTGCCCCGATTTTTTTTTCTCTGAACACCAGGTCCATAATGAATAAAACAAAAATAATTACGCATATTCATCGTTCGAATCGTGAGTTTGGTCTTATGGTACCAAAATCTCATAGAAAAAACACTTTCAGTTTTTCCCGTATTTTTCAATTTTCCGGGCAACATTTTCAATTTTTCTTTCCCTAAAAACCTTATTCGGACTATTACGAATATTAAACAAAAAATAGCCAAATTGGTCCAGCTGTTTTCAAGTGTCCAATATTCTCAACAAATAGAATAATATTTCAAATCTATATCTAACACTACAGACAAGATTCATAAACGTTGATATTGCAGGAATCAACTAATATATGTGCTACATATCCCAACTTGCGTTGAATTACTCCAGCAATACCTAGCATGTTTACTAGGTATTGCTAGCAATAAATAATTCTCCAAAATAAAAACTGCGAGAAACATTTTTCTTTCCAAATTAATTTACTCATCAACACTATCGTTTCAAATGTATTTTTTTTTCTAAAAGTTTTGTGTTCTTTATATTTTGTTTTATTAATATTATTAATATTTTTTCACAATTTTCTATCCTGTGCTTTTTCCTTTCCATTTTTAATATTTATTTTTTCCATGTTCTCTTTTTATACCAGTTTTCCATCTTGTTCTCCGTATTTTTTTTAAATCTATTGAACTGTGTAACACCAGCTTCTTCGTTCTCTTCTTCGGCATTTTCTGCACATGTCTCCACTACCCTTATCTTTGAGCCCTTATTACTCCTATAGTATTCGGATCTCTATATAACTCCTTCATTCGTTCTTCCCCATCCCTCATTTTTCAAAACTCCTTCAAAACCTACTTTCCTTGTAACATTTGCTGTTTCTATTATTTTCTGGCATTTGTATTTTTCTTATTAAATGAGGTTAATTGTCCATCCGATCAATTGTTTTAAAATTTGCTTTAAAAATGAAAAACAGAAGGAATTTCGTAGTCTCTTCATAAAAAATCACTTTGGTACCCTGTATCAAATTATTAAAAACTGAAACAGTTGCTTTGTATTTTCTAACTTCTGCACCAAGTTGCGAAACGATTTTTTATTCAACTAATTTGTCCCAATACTCTTAATTAACCGTATTTGTTTTTTGATATATTTCAACAAAATTTCGTTCATTTCGCGCTGACATTTGAAATAAAAAAGGACATGACCGTTATACAAAAATTATATAAGTGGTATGAAATGCCCCAGTATTCACCTGTCCAATTTAGATACCGCATAATCAGTCATGTACATTACAAAACTTTTCAGAGCGTACCCACAATAAATTAATTCCATTATATTTTTAAATCAGTTTTTAACATGAAGTAAGCTAAACCACAACAATTTTTTGGATTAGATTTCAATGTAATGTTAAATATATTACATTTTTTCTATGTTTTATACTTTAAAACATTTAACATTTAGGAAAAAGGTGAGCAGCGCGATTTCTGTTACTCATTGATTTGTGACTATAAAGATTAATTAGGTATTATAACTTTAATAAAAAACATTGGATTAAAAGAAGAAGCAGAATACGACGTAAACTGTGGACAATATTCTAGTCATTACTTTCCATTAGATCAGTATAAAATTGAGTTAAAGAAGCGATAGAGTGTAACAACCAAAGGAAGCGTGAATATATTACCTGTTCCTCTTTATTTATTTTTAACTTTTTTTTTGAAAGCGATGGAATTTGGATTTATCAGTCAAATTTTAGAAACAAATATACATGGTGGGACATTTTAGGATCCTGGAAACTATAGGGATTTTCGAAAACTATGGTCTGGGGTAAGATGGATCACTAACAGTATTCCAATTTTGAGAATGTTTCTCATTACAAGTAACTGTTTCCGAATGAAACAGAAACAAGTCATCTGATGTCAAAGTCAAGCATATATTTTTAATGCGTTGTTCTACAATCTAACGAGGAACAAAAGGCGCATTTCTATAACTTTTATTAAAAGGATAAGTTTATTGTTGTTTATCATGCTAATCGTAAATTAAACCATCAACCAACTGACGAACCATCTAAATTTTAAGATTAGATAAAGCTGCTGATCCATTTATCCGAAATTGTGTCGGATTGAGAGGATCAGAGCAACTGTTTTCCAATTTTAAGGATGTTTCTCATTTATAAAGGTAACTGTTTTCGAGTGGAATAGGGACAAACAGTCTGACGTAAAAGTCAAGCATACATTTTTAGTGCCTTATTCTACGGTTTAATACAAATCGAAGCATGCATTTCTGTTAATTTTATCAAAAGGGCAAGTTCATTGTTGTTTATTATGCTAATTGTTTATTAAACACTTTACGAACCAACAAATTGTCTAAATTTTAATTATAACGTGATGAAAATTTGATTAATTCGATCCCTTTCCGAACGATTTTTAAGTTTAACCGGTTTCCTTTACGAACTACAACTTTAATGACGAAACCGCAAAATTGAAACAAAATCCTAAAACCCGAGCCTACAGTAAAATTCTTTCCAAAATGTTCTGCATTAAAGTTTTCGTAAAAATAAAAAGGTATATTTTATTCAAAATATGTATCTTGAAAACCCAAATAGGTAGAGCTGATCAGCGAGTGGTCTAAAACATTCCTCATATTTAACCGTTTTTATATATCATACATCCATCAATAAAATGATCCATCCATGCACTCAAAATCTTATGGAGAGCCTTCATAAATGATTACAAGCCACAACCATTAATTTTGTTTAAAGCGATAACTTTATTTCCTTCATGATGGCAATTAAATTTCGATAAAATTAAAAATTATTAAAGCAATAAAATTACATTAAAACGCAACATTTTGTTTCAGCGGCTGATGATTGGCAAAATTCATGAGATTCAGCGAGCGTAGACGTAACAGTTTGTCAATGTTCATTGTAAACGGATCATTAATATTGGTGACGCCAAGATTTAGGTATTTTTCGTTACCAGTACCAGCCTCGTAATGTTGGTTGCCTAAGGTCGGCGGTCACATGGCTTGTAACCGTTTATGACAGCGTGATGATAAAGTTTGGAAATAAAAACGAGAGGGGCATCTTTTAAGATGATTCAATTGTATACAGGGTGATCCAGAAAAGCTGGACGGCCAATAAATTTGCTTTTTCTTATCGACCACCCTGTATATTTTTTCATATTTGGATAAAGCTTTCTCTTTAATTTTCTCGAATTACATTGGAGATTTGAAGGTTTGTAGAGTCTATCTTAAATCAGAAGAGCAATATTGCGAGAAAATTACATTTATTTCAAAAAATTATTTAATGCCATTTTTCAGAAAAGAAATTGTACTTCAACGAAAAAAAAAACGGAAACAGTTTGCAAGTTTAGCAATAAAAATTAGGGTTCTTTTTGTTTGCACTCTGGACACTGATAAAAATTATTAAATTTCGTATTTTGGTCGTTGCTTAGAAACAAAAACACCACTGTTGTAGAGTGACATTTTCACAAATTAGTACGTTTGACAACCTTGGATATGGTAATAAGCTACGAACTCATGCGGAAGCATGTGAGCTGTTTAATCAATCAGTGCTGACAAACCACCAATTGCACGATCCACGGTGAGAAAATTGGTCGCCAGGTTTACAGAGACTGGATGTGTAAGAAATAGGATACGACAAGGTCGACCTCAAATCGCTGAAGAAACCAAGTTAAATGTATTGCTGGAAATTGAAGAAAATCCCCATCAGTCAACAAGAGAATTAGCCCTAAACAGCAATGTGGACCAATCATATGTTGTAAAGTTGCTTCGTACAGAAAAGTATCATGGTCCAACTGATACACGAATTAAATGAGGATAACCCAGACCGCTGGTTGCACTTTTGTGAACAATTAATGTTACTGTCAGATGAAAATACAAACTTTCTAAGCAACATAATTTTTTCTGACGAGGCCACATTCTTTTTAAATGGCTCAGTACATCGCCGTAATTGTAGATATTGGTCAAATGACAATCCCCATTGGGCGCAAGAATTCTACAGTCAGCGTAAAGGCAAATTAAATGTACGGGTGGGAATCATAGGAAGGCGATTTTTAGGTCCATACTTTTTTGAAGAAAACCTCACTGTTGTTAGATATTTAGATTTTCTGCGTTTTGAGTTGGTGCTGGCTGTAGCAGTTCTTTTCCCCAACACTGCAGGTGGCGATATATCCCACGAAAATATTTGGTTTCAACAAGATGGAGCTCCACCTTACTTTGGTTTAGAGGTTCGACAATATCTTGATGATACATTTCCCGAAAGATGGATAGGGCGGAGAGGATCTCTTGAGTGGCTCCCGCGTCCCCCCGACTTGACACCTCTGGATTTTTTTCTATGGGGTTATTTAAAATCTAGAGCATACTTCAATCGGCCAAATAATCTTTAATTATTTACATTTGTTTCGTTTCCAAGTACAATTTCTGAAATGACATTAAATAATTTTCTGAAATAAATGTCATTTTCTAGCAGTATCTCGCTTGTTATTTGAGATAGACCCATCAAACCTTGCATCACTGTATTCGTAAGAGAAAGCTTTATACGAATATGAAAAAATATACGGGGTGTACCATAATAAAAAACAAAATTATTGGCCGTCCAGCTTTTCTGGGTCATCCTGTATACAACTGACAAAATCGACCTGTCTCGGCGTTTTTTTTTTTAAATCACTCAGTATAAAAGTTATGAATTTTGTTCCAAACTTTATCATCACACTGTATACGATTATTTCTAAAACTTTTCTAATTATAACACCGGTCAACACGATTTTTGGGTCTGACTTCTACATATTAAATTTTAGTTCCTCCTACNGGTTCTAAGACCGCTACGGACGAAATAGCTCCACTGTAACTGGTCGCATCCAATACTTCCAAACGTTTCGACGTTCTTCAGTGTCGTGGACTCAGTTTTTTGGTTTCATATAGATACTTTTTTTGTGAGTAGTATTATGCTGTAAACATTATTTCATTCCGTATATATATTTTATATGAACATTTGTTTAACTTTTTTGGTTTTGATTTGTGCAGTTTTTGTTTTTTGTATTGTTTTTTGAAATAAAATTTACATAAAAATAAACCCTCTTCTGTCTATCCATCGATTTGGGAAAACTTTAAGGTAATTTCTTACATCGAGGCGAAATTGTGGAGGGGCACCATCTTCTTGAAACCAGACATCATCAGCAGGCATATCGTGCTCATTAGGGTTATGAAAAATTAATTCCAGGGCTGGAATTAGCTGAAAACGTAAAAAATCCAAATAAATGTCGCCTGTCAAATTGCCCTCAAATAAGTCCCAGTATGCGATTTCCTACTACTCCAACCTAAACATTCACTTTTTGCGGCCGTTGGGTATTTTTGTCTTCCATCCAATGCGGATTTTCTGGGCTGCAAGACCTAGTATTTTGCCTGTTTACGGTTCCATTTAAGCACAAATTTGTTTCATCAGTGACAATTATTTGATTTTTTAAGTTGGGTTCTCTTTCAAATTAATTTCTAACTTCCTCGCAAAACTGCAATGTTCTGTCTGTGTCATCTGCTCATTGTTCTTGTAATACGTTAACTTTGTAAGGATGCCACTTTTGGGACTTCAGAGTTCTGTGAACTGAGGATTTCGACAAGATGAAGTTGGCTGAGATCTAATGGATGAGTGAGGATTTTCATCACACTTTGACGGTTATTTTCGCTTACCGTTCTTCGCCTTCCCGATCCAGGTAAATCTTTTATACTTCCAGCTTCTTCAAACTTTTTGGATACTTTACTTATTGCAGCTCGACTAATTCTCAGGTTTGGATACTTATGGTGAAATAAGTCACATACCTCCTGTTGACTAGGTACGGATTTTATCTCCGCATCCAATCANTCACACTGTATACGATTATTTCTAAAACTTTTCTAATTATAACACCGGTCAACACGATTTTTGGGTCTGACTTCTACATATTAAATTTTAGTTCCTCCTACGCCAAAAATAAGGGAAATTTTTTTTTTTTATTAAAGTTTGCTTTTGTAGAAACTACAGCAATTTTTCAATTTTTCGTCAAAAAAAAATTACTGATTTTTATTTTTTCATATTTTGACTTTAAATTAGGATTAGAAAAGATTTCGCTGGATATAAGTCTGTTTTATTCAAAATTTGTGAGAAACAATAACTTAAAAATGTAATATAACAAGAAATTAATGTCTAAAAGTGAATATTTTTTGTATCTTTCTATGCTCGGATGAGCTCTCTCGTAAAAACCCCAAATGTAATCACCCATCATATTCTCGTTGTACTGCCCTTGATATCGCCGTTCAAAGTCCATCACATCTTGGTGAAAACGTTCTCCTTGTTCCTCGCAGTAGGCCCCCATGNCGATCCAGGTAAATCTTTTATACTTCCAGCTTCTTCAAACTTTTTGGATACTTTACTTATTGCAGCTCGACTAATTCTCAGGTTTGGATACTTATGGTGAAATAAGTCACATACCTCCTGTTGACTAGGTACGGATTTTATCTCCGCATCCAATCATAATTAAAATTTCAATTATCTGTTTTCCGCCTAAACTGGCAACCATTTTTCAAAATAATTTAACAACGAATGAAATGGAACTAAAACGATCCATGTTATACCTAAGGTACTCTGGTGAATTGTATGTGTTTATCGATGTGTTTTTTACAGCTTTACAGTAAGTAGAAAAAGGTACGTTTTTTAAAGTACAGAAGAGACTATGACCACAGACAAAATAGCTATCGCCACAGACCGCTCCTGGAATAGGCCAGCAGTTTTAAATTTCCGAATTTCCGGTAGAGTACACCACCAGCAGAATTTTAGGAAGAATCAAATACAGCGGNACTCTCCCAGGCTAGTTTTTCACGAGCATTGAGAAGTTTCGTAAAGTCATCACTCTTCATTATTTGCTTTATTTGAGGTCCAACGAAAATACCTCCTTTAACTTTAGCTTTAGATAATTTAGGAAAAAATCCCCTCAAATATTCAAATGCCTTGAAGTTTGGATCCAGAGCTTTCACGAATTGCTTCATTAAGCCTAATTTTATATGTAGCGGTGGCATCAATATATTTTGAGGCTTAACGATTGGTTCCGACTTTACGTTATGTTTTCCAATCTGAAATTCGACTCGATCAGGCCATTTACGCTGTTGATAATGTATTGGATCAGCTCTGCTATCCCATAAGCAAAGGTGACAAGGGTATTTAGTGTATCCACCTTGCATTCCCATTAGGAAACCAACTATTTTAAAATCACTGATCACTGGCCATTGGTATTCTGTGTATTTTAATTTTTCTATTATTATTTTCACACTATCATAACTTTCTTTCAACAATACAGAGTGTGCCAGAGGAAGACTAGGCAATACGTTTCCGTTGTGGAGCAAAACTGCTTTTAAGCTTTTTGAAGAGCTATTGATAACAAGCCGCCAGTCAGATGCTACGAATGGTATTCCGATTTCATTAAACAAATCAGTACACTGTTACAGTAACAAATACCGGCTTCTTTCGTGAAAAAACATGAACAAGTTTTATGGCGCTCTCTTTGATCAGTTATTTTTACATCATCTTCAAGCAAGTTCCATTGCTTCAATCGTGAACCTAGAATTTCCGCTTTACTCTTAGATAGGTTCAGGTCTCGCACTAAATCGTTAAATTCGCTCGAGCTAATAAAATGTGGCCCAAAACTTTGCGATTTTTTCATAAAATCACTTCCATCAGTGTTGGTTAGTGGTGCACTGGATTCTGTTGAACTTTGTGATGCTTGAACTTCAAAGCTATCTAATCATGAACGTGACGGCACAGGCAAATTTTCATTATGAGGTATCGGAGAAGATGTTGAAGGAAGATCAG
>NW_019416403.1:97426-227738 GCF_000390285.2 Anoplophora glabripennis | reverse complement strand
CTGACTTCCTGTTCTGCTTTTCCCAGCAAAAATTCAACTCTCGTAAGACGGCCCATAATTTGCTTCTACTGATTTTTGGCAAATCGTTGTCCTCTGAAAGTTCACTTAAAATTTTGTTTAGCGTTGGTATTTCTTTTTTAAAATAAAATGAGTGTACTTTTCTGCGAATGACATTTTTGAAGAAATCATCTATAACGACTTTTGACCTCCCTGTAGATGATTTTGGGGGATTTACAGTATCTTGTTCATTTTTTGTTTCCTTTAAAAGTCTGTAGATAGTCGATTTTCCAATCCCTGTCATTTTTGTTAGCATTAGTGTTACCCGATAATTACCTTAAACGAAATATTACCACGCCCATGGCAGGTTCTTATCTCGGGGTTTTATTACTCTCTTTCATTTCCAAACAGACTATAGTGTAATTTAAATTTGCTCGACAATTTTAGAAATCCTAAATTTTGATTTTTTACCTTCTAAAGTATTTTTACAATTAATGCAGGCGAAGTGAGGTACCCAATTTTCATCCTGACTACTGATTTTTAGGTTAAAATAGGCTTCATAGGCTTGGCAAAGTTTCAAATTTGTTGATAAGGCAAATTTTTTACTTCTAACTATAATAAATTCACCGCAAATAAAACAGAATGAATCAACATCATTTTTACACTGTCTTGATGCCATTTTTTAACTGAGTAATACCCAAATACGGTTGTTGCAGCTGTAATAGACAAGTAAACACTCACTACTGTGCCTCTTACAAACGATAATACAGTTTACTTTCGGGTTAATCAAAGTACTGCCATCTTTCGTTTATGAAATAAATTAAAATATACGTAAATCAGACAAAAACAAACTTTAAGAACTAAAAATAAAAATTCAAGTGTTTTTTGATGTCTACAATCACAATTTAAGCACATGAACAGAAACTCAAAAAAAATTTTGTTTTTTTTGTTGACCGGTGATAATTTATCTTATATGCCACTCATAGCGAGCCTACTCACTCTAGGGTCAGTATTAATTAAATTCATTTGTTTCAGGGCAAAAAACTTTGGAAAATGGTTCCACAAAGGAGTAATTAACCAAGTGATCGAATATTTATTTGGTTGAACATGGTCCGCGGTATAACAATGGTCTGGGCCCCGGTAACAGAAATTTCTGTTGTAATACGCTCATTGTCGAACAGGAAACGTTTTAATACAAAAATTTCGAATTTACCGACGGCTTCTGCTCCGAGCTGCAAGTTAAACCGTGCCATTCGGTTCTTGTTTAACGTAACATTAAAGTTGAAGTAGTTTTCTTTTCGCGATTAGTGTAATTATGCAATTACACCAGAGCAACTTATAATTTATAGAGTAACAGATTGAAAGGGCCCATTAACTCGGTGCAAAAATTAAATTACTATCTACCTACGTCCTGGAAACATTAGAACTCACTTAAATGCTTTTTGTCGTAGAAAAAATAAAAAATTCTGTTGACCTGTTACCCAATTTCAATGCAAGCTGTTACATTGTTCGGCAAATAATAAAGGCGTTAAGCTAAATCAAACAAATTAACAAAAATTAAATTTAAAAAAAAGTTCTTAACAGAAATCTACGCATGCAAAAGATATCTAACCCTACAGACAAGAGGTAGGTAGAAGTGTCTTTTTCGTAACCATTTTCAGTGATCCTAACTCGAGAAAAAAATAATGCTGTCTGGGTAAACAAGTGGGTTTGCATTTGTAAATTACTAAGCCAAAGGGAACGGTTGTTCTGTTATGTAATGCAACTGAATTCAATTGAAGGCAATTTTATAAATGAGTAATTTGCAGTTACAGTCATAATGTAATACTGTAATCCTCGATCATTTTTTGTTAATTCTGTACAATTGTTTGAACCATTGTTAAAGCTTGAAGGTATTGGCAATTTCAACGCTTTTCTTCAATTTCCTATTTTACTGATACTATTCTCGTACATTGAAAGTAACCTAACACTAACAGAAAGTAAAAGGATGACATTTTCAAAAACCGACAGTGTCAAAATAGTCCAGTTAGTAGAGGTTTGGCCTGTGTCAAACCTTGATAACCCGGAAATAACTACACAGGCCTACTTTAAATGATGAGTACAAAAACAGGCTAATTGCTGACAAAGTATTTTATCAGGAAAAAAAGTTATTAAAAATTTAATCGTGAAAATTTTTTTTTAGTAGTTTTCTTTAGATAACTCAGCGGGATGACTTTGTACGAAAAAATACTTAGGACATGATTTTGTTCGTAATAAAAATAGCTACAAAATGGCGGTGGTCCGATTACGAAATTTGCAATAACAAAGCCGTGAGATTGAAAAAACGGTATAAAACGCCAATTTTTTTAAGTTGCTGTAAAAATGTCAATTATAAACAAAAAGTGATAAAACTTTCGAAAACTATAGTTCAATATATATACAATAATGACGCTAAAGCCGAAAATCAGGAGAGCAAAACTTTTTGTTCTATAAGGTGTTATACATTCATCGGCATCTGAAACTCGAAACTTTGCCAAATTTGTTCGAAGCTTTGCTGACACTTGAAATTTGGTACACACATAGTGTAAATATGCAGAAACCAAAAGCAATTTGCAAAATTCAAGTATCTTCATTTTTGCAGTTTTGGTAAGGTTTTATACGTCACCCTAGTTTTATACGTCACCGTTTTTTTTAATTTTTGGAAAAATATATATGTATATTTATAAAATATTCCATCACGGTAGATTAACCAGCACAATTACTTACAATTAAAAAGAAATAATAATGCAAAATGTTAAGTAGCTTAGGATTTAAACGATGAAAATTATTATTTTTTAAATTGTAGGTAATTGTGCTGGCTAATCTACCGTAATGGAATATTTTATAAATATACGTCCAAAAATTAAAAAAACGGTGACGTATAAAGCTAAGGTAACGTATAAAACATTCCCAAAACTGCAAAAATGAAGATACTTGAGTTTTGCGAATTGCTTTTGGTTTCTGCATATTTACACTATGTGTGTACTAAATTTCAAGTGTCAGCAAAACTTCAAACAAATTTGGCAAAGTTTCGAGTTTCAGATGCCGATGGATGTAGAACACCTTATAGGACAAAAAGTTTTGCTCTCCTGATTTTCGGCTTTAGCGTCATTGTTGTATATATATTGAACTATAATTTTCGAAAGTTTTATCACTTTTTGTTTATAATTTACATTCTTACAGCAACATTAAAAAATTGACGTTTTATGCCGTTTTTTCAATCTCACGGCTTTGTTATTGCAAATTTCGTAATCGGACCACCGCCATTTTGTAGCTATTTTTATTACGAACAAAAAAATCATGTCCTAAGCATTTTTTCGTACAAAGTCATCCCGCTGAGTTATTTAAAGAAAACTACTTAAAAAAGAATTCACGATTAAATTATTAATAACTTTTTTTTCCTGATAAAATACTTTGTCAGCAAATTAGCCTGTTATTGTACTCATCATTTAAAGTAGACCTGTGTAGTTATTTCCGGGTTATCAAGATTTGACACAGGCCGAACCTCTACCAACTGGACTATTTTGACACTGTCGGTTTTTGAAAATGTCATCCTTTAACTTTCTGTTAGTGTTAGGTTACTTTCAATGTACGAGAATTGTATGAGTAAAATAGCAAATTGAAGAAAAGCATTGAAATTGCCAATACCTTCAAGCTTTAACAATGGTTCAAACAATTGTACAGATTTAACAAAAAATGAACAAGAAAATGTCACCAACAGTAACTTTTCGGCCTCTACCGACTGGACTAAAAGCGGACGCATGATTTTGTAGATTATAAATATTTTATTGAAGATAAAAAATGTCGTTCAGATTAGGCAAAAAAATAATCAATTTTTACCTAGATGCGTTCTTTAGTACTAGACTAATACTACATAGTGCAGTCATTCACATATGTAGGTAATATTCCACCTTCTTATCACTTTTATCTTTCTGTTCAGAGGAAAATGGTGATGACTTAACTTTTAGGAGACCCTAACCCTGACCCTAACTTTTTTTAATAGAGTTCCTGGAGTGGAAAACATGCTATATATTTACTTTAATAATGTGCACAATATTTTGGTTAATTTACTTATCCTTCTTGTAGTCAAAATTGGGTATATTTTCCGTTGTTAAATTTATAAATATCTTTAAACTCTCTTCAAACAAAAAAAAATCTTATTGTAAAGCATATTTCCTAATACCTTCATCCTCTTCCAAAGAACATATACGTATTCTATGCTACTTCCTTGTTTTGTTACTCACCTTACTGATAATAATAACTTCGCTCAATATTTTCTCTCTGTGGTCTTGAGGCTCATACAACTACGAGTATACCTTTTAGAGTATAGTTTTTTTTTTCATAATGAAGTATTCATTCAAAGATCTATTTAGTAAATTTAATAGCGGAAAAACATAAATAAGTAATATTTTCATGGCTATCCATCACGGAAGGTCTGGGGATAAACCAGAATATTGTGCAAAGTATCGAAATAAATAATAGACATGATTATATTGTATATCACTGTAATCAGAAACAAGAGAGAATTTCCATAAGCAGCAAATATTTAGGGCGTAAAATAAACGCAATATTCAATTGTTTTTTGTTTGTATATTACTTGGACTTTGACTTTTGAATTATAATTTCTAAATAAGTGATTTTTAAATAGAAAATGCAGCAATCATGCAGCATGCCGTTCTGACGAGTTATGCAAAATTACTTTGGACGTCAACTTCAAAAATTTCGATGAAATTCTCAAGAAATTTATCAAGATTAGATTGGTAATTAAAACTGAAATTTCACGCTATTTTATGCTATTTTTATGCGAGCAGGTGGATGTTATAACCAACCAGTCGGCAAGAATACCCTTTCTATGATTTCTAATAAGATTGTACAGTTTTTGAAACTAGAGCATCCTGAAACATATACAGGCCATTCATTCCGAAGAACATCGACAACGTTACGGCTAATACAGGAGTTGATGTATTAACAATCAAGAGACATGGTGGGTGGAAATTAGCCACAATTGCAGAAAGTTATGTTGCTTAAAGTATAAGTAATAAAAATGAAATAGCCAACAGGATTATTTACAATGACACTTCAACTTAAGGTTCTAGTAGTATGTCGCATCTTGCTGTTTTAATGGATCAGTTAGATAATATTGAACCTCCAGTGACTGAAATGGAGCAGTCAAATCAATTTGAGAAAATGTTACAATTAGTAAACGCGAGGGGAATAATTATCCAGATTTTATAAACGTTACTAAGTGTAATAACTGTACAATTACTAAAAATATAACAATTACTCATAATAATTAATAAAATGTAATAAAATATTTCTATTTATTTTGTTCATAAAATATGCATTTATAACTCGAAATCGCATTTTTACCTAGGGAGGTAAGTTACTTCACTTACCTCCCGTTGTCCATAGCAACTTCCACTTCTACGGTAAAATCCACTTACCTCCTTAAAAACAGTGTATTAATAGTCTATTTATTATAGTGGGAGCAGATTAGCATATTTTGTCAGTTTGTCGATACCAGTTGTTTCCCCAAAATAAAAAAAACGTGGCTTAAATATTTTCATCAGTTAATAAATATCGCAAGAATTTATAAATTAGGTGCTGTCCGATTAAATTAGAAAATTCTTTATGGGTAGTGGTAAGTAGTAATTGGATTTATATCGGATATAGGTATAACAAAGCGAGAAACGAGGTAAAAAAGTATCAACTGCACAGAAGTACTGTTGGATTCGGTTGGGCGATGAATTGTAAAGTGAACTGTGAATAGCGTGGGTGCCGATATCAACGAGCAAGTCTTTGTGGTGCGGGCGACCATCCATGAGAAATGCGAGGAGTTCACGAATTTATCGGAAATACTGAGGACGGATTTATGAGGTGACTTACCGTGCAGAACTATTGACAAGTGATGTTGTTGATTTGCTCTATCAAATACGATACTTATAATTTACAAATACCAGTGACACAAAAAAGAGGAAATTAAAGGCAAGTTCGGTATTGACATCTAGATGCTCTAGATCTAGATATATCTCTTTGTCTTTTCATCTCTTACAATAATTGGAAAATAACAAACCACATCTGGAGCATCTAGAATCTAGATGTTAATACCGAAATTGCCTTAAGTCTTATTTTAAAGCAAAACTTGATGTAGGTATATGTTTGATGCAATGTCAAAATTGCCAAAAATTATACCCAAACCTTTGAATTCAGTGCACTATGACAATTTCTATACCTATATTATACTCGTAAACAATAGACTTATTTTTCTTGTGTATATTATATCACAAAATTTTGATATGTTCAGAGAGACCACTTATTTACTCTTGACATATTTTTTGACAATAAATGAAAAGAGAACATCTTGAAGTCATCTGCATATAAGAAAACATTAGTTTTATACATACATAATATATTGAATAATAGCCGTCCAAGAACTGAACTCTGAGGTATTCCCGAAGTAGCAACAATTTCAGTGGATGTAAAACCGCTACACTGAATTTTCAATAATCCGTTAGATAAGTAGGATTCAAAGAATTTAAAAAGTTTATCGACGTACCAAAATTTGATAACTCAGGAAGAATCTCGTAATCCAACCTGTCAAATGCTTTTGACAGATCTGTGTGAACTACATCAATCTGTCTATAAATATCTAATGCATAGGCAATAAAATCAGTAACAATGGTTAAGGTGGATTTGTTTGCCATAAATTTATGTTGATAAACTGAAATTTAACAGTTAACATGAACATATAAAATACAATTTTTTTTCATCTTAAATATTGGACAGATCTTCGCTTTAGTTCAAATATAATATAAAGAAAAAATGGTGTTTGTGAAGTGCCATATTAAAAATAATAAAAAAATGTCAACGGAGATGTCAAAGTACTGCACAATCTCCTAGCAAAAAAGATAGGATTCTGTCACGTCCTGTTGTTAGTTTAGAACATTTAAAACATCATCTATAATAATAAAAATATTTAAGATAGGACTATTATAACTAAGTTTAGAATATATTACTACATTTAATAATGGCAAAATATAAGAAGATAGGAAAATATTGACAAAACTATTAACTATATCTTGAAAAACATTAAAAATAATATCATGGTTCATGAATGACTCGGGAATTGATGATGTATTAAGTCAGTTATTAATTACAGACCAGCAATACCGAGGGTTTAGTTTTATTTGAGACTCACAATTTTCCACATATTTCTTATTTTATTTTTATTTTATTTATTTTATTCAAGAAAGATAAGTCACCATTCTCTTTATACAGTGTGTATCAGCCAAATGGAATAAATCCAATAATAAATAAATGGGGGCGTGTTCGAAAAAACGCTCGGATACGTCGATTGGTATTTTTAGTTGCACATTTTTTTCAACACAAATTTATTATACAAGTTGTGTAATGTAACAGTGGTCAATACCAACTTTCTTATTTTAAATGCAACGTCCTGTGTATTATTATGGATTCTTCAGAAAATTCTAGACATATTTCATGTACAATGTCCTATACCTATCTTCAACTGTTTCGGAAATATTAAGTGTTTTCAGATTTATTGCAAAAATTAACATTAAAAAAAGAAAAGTATTTGATTACAGAAATTCATACACTCAAAAACTAGTAAGTAATACGAAATAAGAAGACGAATAACGTTTGCGATTAGATCGGTCACTCCTGAGATTTTGAGTAACGTTAGAATTCCAGACTCCAGAAGAAATTGGTATAATAAGATTAGGATGTTGCCAAGAAGTTCACGGCGAGCATTTTGAACGTCTCCTACATTGATATTAACAGTTTTTTTTGTTTACATTATCAATATATAAACAGTATCACTTATTAGTTTTTAAGTATGTGTGCGAATATCTGTAATTAAATAATTTTCTTTTCTTAATGTTAATTTTTGCAATAAATCTGAAAACTCTTAATATTTCCGAAATAGTTGAAGATAGGTATTGGACATTGTACTTGAAATATGTCTAGAATAATTTTCCGAAGAATCCAAAAATTAAATAATATACAAGGTGTTGAATTTAAAATAAGAAAGTTAGTATTGATCACTGTTACACGAGAGTATAAAAAATTTTGTTGAAAAAAATGCGCAACTAAAAATACCAATCGACGTGTTCGAGCGTTTTTTTTCGAGCACTTCCCATTTACTTATTATTGAATTTATTCCATTTGGCTGATACACACTGTATAGTAGCCAAAAACAGGATTTTTGTTTAATATTTTCCATTTTATATTTTTTATATTTATATTTTTATTTTCCATCAGGACTCACCTGACGCATGGTGTCAAGCTGTTTGCAGCCTACCGCGTTTATAGGAGAACAAACCCTTTTCAAATTCAATTTTATAGATCCCTATGTATTTTACATGTAATATTCCTTTTGTCAAAATTACACAATTTTGCAATGGGCCTGCAGTTTACAAAATTTCTTGAATATATGTCAAATCTTTGCTTTAGTTCAAATACAAGGAAACATTGATATTTGGAGTGCAATATTAAAAATAATCGTCAAGGTAGATGCCAAATGATACAAAAAGGCCCTGTCGTTTGTGTTATCTGTTTTTAAATCTTTTTAGAGCTTTTAAAACATCATCTATAATAATAAAAATATTTAAGATAGGACTATTATAACTAAGTTTAGAATATATTACTACATTTAATAATGGCAAAATATAAGAAGATAGGAAAATATTGACAAAACTATTAACTATATCTTGAAAAACATTAAAAATAATATCATGGTTCATGAATGACTCGGGAATTGATGATGTATTAAGTCAGTTATTAATTACAGACCAGCAATACCGAGGGTTTAGTTTTATTTGAGACTCACAATTTTCCACATATTTCTTATTTTATTTTTATTTTATTTATTTTATTCAAGAAAGATAAGTCACCATTCTCTTTATACAGTGTGTATCAGCCAAATGGAATAAATCCAATAATAAATAAATGGGGGCGTGTTCGAAAAAACGCTCGGATACGTCGATTGGTATTTTTAGTTGCACATTTTTTTCAACACAAATTTATTATACAAGTTGTGTAATGTAACAGTGGTCAATACCAACTTTCTTATTTTAAATGCAACGTCCTGTGTATTATTATGGATTCTTCAGAAAATTCTAGACATATTTCATGTACAATGTCCTATACCTATCTTCAACTGTTTCGGAAATATTAAGTGTTTTCAGATTTATTGCAAAAATTAACATTAAAAAAAGAAAAGTATTTGATTACAGAAATTCATACACTCAAAAACTAGTAAGTAATACGAAATAAGAAGACGAATAACGTTTGCGATTAGATCGGTCACTCCTGAGATTTTGAGTAACGTTAGAATTCCAGACTCCAGAAGAAATTGGTATAATAAGATTAGGATGTTGCCAAGAAGTTCACGGCGAGCATTTTGAACGTCTCCTACATTGATATTAACAGTTTTTTTTGTTTACATTATCAATATATAAACAGTATCACTTATTAGTTTTTAAGTATGTGTGCGAATATCTGTAATTAAATAATTTTCTTTTCTTAATGTTAATTTTTGCAATAAATCTGAAAACTCTTAATATTTCCGAAATAGTTGAAGATAGGTATTGGACATTGTACTTGAAATATGTCTAGAATAATTTTCCGAAGAATCCAAAAATTAAATAATATACAAGGTGTTGAATTTAAAATAAGAAAGTTAGTATTGATCACTGTTACACGAGAGTATAAAAAATTTTGTTGAAAAAAATGCGCAACTAANCGAAGAAACACTTGGTTTGTTTCGCTTTTAATTTCTCATATTATCAAAACATAGTGTTCGTTATACCGATTTATATCGAAAACAGATCGGGATACCGAAATGAAACAAGAGTACATAATTAATGCAAAAATGATAGTTCTTTCAGGTTTTGAATCAAGTTTCATATTAAATATACAGGGTAAAAAGTTATTAACTAAATTTTCGGTAAAATTGGTCGTAAGTGGCGCCCTCTATGCGCAATGCTGAAATTACAACATGCATCGTATTCGTCGCCTAAAAAAATTTAGTTTCACAAATTTTCGAATTCCTAACCTACATATTTTCAGAATAATCGTAAAAAAACGATTTACAATTTTAACTTTCAACACCCTGTATTTCCGAAACTATCAACTCGGATAAGGCATGTTTGCGCCAATGGTCACCATTTCACGTGTAATATCTTCAGCTTTCGACTTTCCCATTGTTAATAAATCACCCTGTAAATAAAAATTAGTTAAATATAATAAATGGGCAAGCTTTATCTTAAAAAAAATTAATTATGTAAATCAATTAATAAATATCTTTTTTTGCAAAGGTGTTTCAATCCGAAATGGGCCACACTGTATAAGTGGCATGTTGTAAGCGCATCATACTAATATACATACGAACCAAGTTAACCTCATGAAAAAAATACCCTAAAAAATAGTCATTATCTTCCCGTGTAACATTAATGTTTCAACTGCAACTGTAGATTACCATTGATTATCTCTAACGTTCCCCAAGTGTTGGAGACTTGTGGATGGCATACACATGTAGCCGGAGAATAGGAACAACACCAGAGGTTGCATTTTTTATCGGTGTGGGGCCGTGGCTGCGACACGCACCTGCTGCGGCGTGAGAACTCTGGAGGAGGCTCCGTTGAAGCAAGGGTTGTGGACCCCGGCTCCTCGTGCAGGACCGGTACTGATTATAATCGAGCCTTTACGAACTGATACTGCTCGCTTAAGGGCTGGGCTGATCATCTTTAAGTTAATAGTAGCTAGCTTTGAACAGCCCATGCAATATTTGTTGGGATAAAGTTCCAAGAAAAGGATAAGCCAATAAAGTTCTATTAGCGGAACTACTGCAACAATTTACTGCGACAGGGGCGTGCCTTGAAATTGTTCGCTTTATTTTCAGAATACTAAAATATGTAAAAGTATTATATATGTATATACAGGTTGAGCCAAAATGAATGGGTTAACACTAAGCGGGAGATACTAGACACCAAAATATTATGTTTAAGCTCATCATACGAATGTCGATGGTTTAAAAAATATAGGGTGTTCAGGGTTTAAATTTTATCCTAAAATTTCTCAATAATTGAGAAAGTTTTGATAGAATGACTCTGAAAATAGATTGTGTTGGATTTTTTAGTATGAGAATTATGAATTTGAAGATTATTTTGACGTTGCCCTAGAGGTCGCTAGTTTCACCGTATTATTTAGGTAAATCCAAACATTTTTTTTGAGCTATGCTTAAAAATGTCTAAAAGAACGTTCAATTCTACATAAAAAATGTACTCTTGTTTACTATATATTTTTGTCACCTAACTTTATCGGTTTCTGAGTTATTTGCATTTAAAAGTTTCAATGTATTTTGTGGTGATTTTCTTTCAGGCATTGATATTGCTATTTTTTTCTCAGTAGGCTTATGTCAAATTTTCATGTCAATAAATATTAGCCTATTTTGCGTGCGTGTTAGACCAGTGCTTAAGCCTTCAAAAATGGTAAAAAGTGAAAAAAAAATTATAGTAGGATGAAACTCATTGGAAAAGGAAGAGAATATAACAGAAATGAAAATAAAAATAATTTACGGGCGATCTGAGGTCGGGAAGGGGAAGGAGGTGAGTTTTTAAGGGTAAAAAACGGTTTATCTTGATTTCCGGAAAAACTACAAGTCTTATGGAAAAAAGTTAAATGGCAAAGTTGTAGGTAATAAAAAGATCTACAACTTTTGTATTTACACTTTTTTCACATAACCTCAAAATTTATGTGAAAAATTCAAATAACCAAGTTTTTGGTTTTTTATTTTTATCTTTTACAAACAAATTTTTTTTTCACGAAATTTGGTGAAAACTTACCTATTTATGTCCCAAACACGCTGTAATTTTTTTGATTTGAAATATTTATTTTTTCACCTTATTTTTACTTAATATCGAAAAAGCACCCTAATTTTCAATCGAAAATTCTCACGTCAAAATATCTGCTTTTTTAAAAACGTCGGTGGGCTTTTTCTTCGTTGAAATCTCTACTTTCTGATGGTGTAAAAAAAATATACATTACTATGGTAAGTTTTCTCAGGAAATGCAAAGAAACGAAAGAAGATTCTACAACTTTCTCAAAATATTGTAGATGTCTTATTAAATATTAACTTTATTAACTTATTTGGTTGTTAATTATAATAGTATATTTCGACTTGTAATTTTTTTGTTTATCAATGTAACATGGAATCTTACGTTTTTCGAGTAATTAAAGTGTAAATTTTAATAAATAGCTCAAAATTGTACATAATGATTAGAAAAAAATTTTCGGATTCTAGTTCGTTTCTTTGCATTTCCTGAGAAAACTTACCATAGTAATGTATATATTTTTTTACACCATCAGAAAGTAGAGATTTCAACGAAGAAAAAGCCCACCGACGTTTTTAAAAAAGCAGATATTTTGACGTGAGAATTTTCGATTGAAAATTAGGGTGCTTTTTCGATATTAAGTAAAAATAAGGTGAAAAAATAAATATTTCAAATCAAAAAAATTACAGCGTGTTTGGGACATAAATAGGTAAGTTTTCACCAAATTTCGTGAAAAAAAAATTTTTTTGTAAAAGATAAAAATAAAAAACCAAAAACTTGGTTATTTGAATTTTTCACATAAATTTTGAGGTTATGTGAAAAAAGTGTAAATACAAAAGTTGTAGATCTTTTTATTACCTACAACTTTGCCATTTAACTTTTTTCCATAAGACTTGTAGTTTTTCTGGAAATCAAGGGAAACCGTTTTTTACCCTTAAAAACTCACCCCCTACCCCTTCCCGACCTCAGATCGCCCGTAAATTATTTTTCCTTTCATTTCTGTTATATTCTCTTTCTTTTCCAATGGGTTTCATCCTACTATAATTTTTTTTGGTTTCAAAAATTATCGACCCTGGTCTATGTCATTTGTTATTCGTGCAAAATTATTAGCTAGTGATCAAAAAATGCCACGACATAGTAATTTTTCCAACAGTGAGATCCGTGATATGATTTGTGTTTTTACCCAGGCTAATTTTAATGGACATGCGGCGGCCCGAAGATATGTACACAGGTACCCAAATAAATTGCAACCTAATTATAAAATATTAAGAAATCTTTACAACCGTTTTGGCGAATTTGGATTTTTTCGACCAAAAAGTACATGGTACTCCAAAATATATATCATAGTCGATGAAGAAGAGGAAATTTTAATTCGTGTTACGGAAAATTCCGGTATGAATACTCGTCGGTTAAGTGCGACAACGGGGGTAAGCCAATAACCATTTGTAGAATTTTGAAAAAAGGAATACTCCATCCATATCATTATACCCCGGTTCAGTAGTTATTGCCTCAAGATTTACCAATTCGCCTACAATTTGCTCAGTTGGTACAAAATATGCAAACGGAAAACCTAGATTTCCTCAATAAGATTTACCGATAGACGGGGAGTTTTCAGTTGGAAGAACAATCATTTGTGGGATTCAGAAAATCCGCATACTGTAAAAGAAATACATTTTCAGCATGAGTTTAAGGTAAATATTTGTTGTGGTTTAATTTCTGTTTTTTTTTCATAGGACCTTTTGAATTACCACCCAATCTAACTGGTCTTAAGGGAGAGTATGTTGTTTATGCACGACGGTGCGCCACCACATTTTGCCTTGCCAGTACGCCAGTATTTAAATGAACATTTTCCTCATCGGTGGATTGGCCGTAGGAGTGAATTTAGTTGGCCACCGAGAAGTCCAGACTTAAGCCGTCTGGACTTCTCAGTAGGTCAAACTTGAAGGATATGGTGTGTCGTGAAGAAATTAATTATATTGAGGGGTTGCGGCAGAAAATACAAGCAGCCGCGAATGCATTTAGAAATGATAGGAACATTTTGTTTAATATTCAGAAACATTTAAGAGGGTGAGTGTATAGTAACATGTATTGGGGTAGGTGGTGGACACTTCCTGTATTTGATTTAAGGTTTGCTATTATTACTATTGTCAATAATTGTTATTGTTATTTTCATCTTTTGAGAATAAAAATTCACCACAAAATACACTGAAACTTTTAAATGCAAATAATTTAGAAACAGATAAAAATAGGCGACCTAAACAAGCGTACATTTTTTATGTAGAATTGAACGTTATTTTAGATTTTTAACTTTTTTTAAGCATAGCTCAACAGATAAAAAAATATGTTTTGATTTACCTAAATAATACGGTGAAACTAGCGCCCTCTAGGAGCAACGTCAAAATAAGCTTCAAATTCATCATTCTCAAAAAAAAACCCTACGCTACCAATTTTCAGTCATGCTATCAAAACACTCACAATTATTGAGAAATTTCGGAATAAAAGTTAAGCCTAAAATAATATTTTGGTGTCTAGCATCTCCAGCTTAATGTTGACCCATTCTTTCTGACTCACCCTGTATATAAATTAGATTCTTTTTAAAATTTGTCATAAATAAACTAGAAGATAATCCCGAAATCATCTTCAACACTAGAACTTTCACTGTTATAATCAAGTCTTCTATTACTACATCAACTCGAATCTCATTTTGCAAGTAGTTATCTTGAATTTTACCAAATGTATTTTATTTTCATTTGGAAAAACTGTCTTAAAATAATTATACACGTTAAACACGATAGGTACTCTGCGACTAGGAATTAAATTCCTTTCTTTCATTTTTCACTTTAATTAATTTATTTCAATAAGAAATTACAGTGAAAATGCACATGACTATACACTTTCGAACATGCCTTTGCAACTACAAAATACAGTATGCATTGCAAGCTGATTCGGTGAACGCCACGCCGCCAATGTCTTTCTACCCCGGGTGTCGAATGCTGATAATTTTAATATACATATTTGTTCATATTTTTCTCATTAGGATAATTAAAGTAGTGGTACTTTTTACTTAGATTTCTATTAATCATAATTATTATTAAATACTTACTCTAAATGATTATTAGAGGGGTATTATTTACTGACAACAGTACTTCACATAGCGAGATGTAATTAATTTTTGGTAAGTTGTAGCAAATGTGAAGACGTCGTACAGGAAACGGGCTTCTTATTCTGTATTTATAATTTTAGATTTGTCTGGTCCAACATCCGGTGGCGGAAAAACAAAGAATAATATGGTGGTAAGTAAAAACGCATTAAAAATATAGACGACAACGTTTCAGATTTGTAAATGATTCCTTAAATTTCAATAATATTATTACTAGAAATATATAGTTATATTATTATATATTTAATAGACAAGAGAAAACTTTATATGTATACAGGGTGATCAATTAACTGTATATTGGAAACTAGACGTGCTACGACTATGGCGTAAAAAATCTATTAACAAATACGGGCAAAAGAAAATGATTTAAAATATTTTCAAGTTTGTAACTTCACCGCTAGGGGGTGCAACTACTATAGTGTTACAGAGAATTGTCGGCTTTTCGAAATTTCACCTATATAACCTAAGTTGAAAATACACTTTTTAGATACACTATTAAGCCCTTTACAAGTTTTGTTTGAACTTTTTTCTTGTTATTACCATAGCAACGCCAGTACGAAGGACGCCATCTTGGCATTTTTAAATTGTCGTAACTTCTGAATGCCTTAATCGATTTCAAGAAACGACGGCTCATTTTAAAGAACTATTAATAAAATTTATATTTATGATATGGGAATAAAAATATTATTTTCCTGCGCAACGGTAGACGACGCTAATGAGAAAAGTTTTGTAATTCTCTACATTTACTAAAAAAATTAAATGCAACGATATAGTTTTTATTTCATGGCTTGATAGACCATTCATTAAGGAAAACAAATACACAAACGATATATTTTTTCGTTTTCAAGTTATTGCTAAAATAGTGCTAGTGCTAGAACAGCCTCCTTTATTTAATTCTCTAATGCCCGTTTGCACCGTAGTGTTTAATCCAGGATTAAGTCTGAACTTGGATTAAAATATAACATTTTGTTTGCACCGTTTCAAATCTATGTATTAATCTAGGATTAATTTAAACCCTCAAATTTGACCGCTTAAACTTGGATTAATGTGAAAACATAAATTGACAGTATTGGCAGTACTTAAGTAGTTGCTAGTTATAATTTTTTTAAATAGGTATTTCTTCCTTTTTCCTGTGGACTGTGAATGAGTGGTGTTAAGGCATCATTGAGAACATTGAAATGGATTCAGATTCTAACTTTGATGTATTGGATGATTTTGATATTCACGAAATTGTAGACTGGATTTCCCAGACAAATATATATTAGAAATGATCTGCTTCATAACCTAGACAATATGACTTTTTAGTTTTTTTAGGTTGACAAAGGTGACCGCATTACATCTGCTAACTTTAATTGAAGAGGAGTTGGAATATCCAAGTGACATGTAAGTTTTACGAACACGTCGGCATGAACACGATGCAACTGGCAATCAGAATTTTGGAGTTATAAAAAGCTTTTATTCTTAATGTGATTTTGTATTTCTAGGAATAATAGTGTATCTCCTATCCAACAATTGCTGACTGCTCTTCGGTTCTATGCTTGTGCTGGTCATTTGTCTACCATTGCAGACTTTTCAGGGATGGACATATTAACAGTGTCCAGAATAATTGTACGAGTATCAATTGCAATAGCTTGGCTTTATCAGAGATACATAAAAATGACAAACCCAGAAGAAATAGTGTGCAATATGAATTTTATAAAATTGCATCATTTCCTAGGGTGTTAAGTGCCATTGATGGTACTCATATTAAAATTTTTGTTTGAGAATTTGACTTTGACATATTTTTTTTTCGCAGCAGCATAACAAAATCCCTAAACAGTATTCTTAAAGCCCAGTTTAATTTAATCTACAATCGGCAGTAAGTGGTGCAAAAGCAAATTATTAAAACCTAGTTTTAAAATTAAACCAAGTTCAGTTGAACTTCACGAGCTTCACATTTAACAATTATTTATTCTATTGTATTACTTACGAAATTGATAATAAATTGTCATAATTCGCTATATTTATTTTAAAGTTGCCAATTTTTAGAATAAAGCTCGTAACAAAACTTTAAATTTTCGCCAAATTGTAAGATATTTTTTTAAATACTATTTGAAATAAAAGGAAATGTCCAAATTTTACAATGTACCTTATTAAAAGTGGTAAAACAATTAGTTAATGCTTTGGACAATAAAGGTGAACGGTACGGATACTTGGAAGATAAATTTCTCTAAATCAGCAATTTTAAACTGAAAGGAATATATTCGACGGGACACTAGAAAGATGGAGTCTGATATGGTTTACGGATAGTGTAAGCTACAACCTGTGGAGGTTTCGCACTGTATTTAGAGCAGAAATTTTTGCGATAAAGGCATGTTTAGCAGAAAATGTACGCAGAGCTTATAAACAAAAACAGAAATAAAGGCTTCAGATACACACAAGGCAAGTTCAAAACTTGTGTGGGAATGTTTACAAATGCTGACTGAACTGGCTACCAATAATACAGTTAGATTGTGTTGGGTGCCAGGACATAAGGGCATTGAAGGAAATAAGACTGTTGAACTTGGTTGGAAGGGATCCAAAACACATTTCATTGGCCCGGAGCCCTTCTATGGGATACTTCCCAGTGTGGTCAGGGGATCTCTGGGCAAATGGACTGAGGTAGAATATAGCAAAGCCATGTGAAGGAACTTATGGAGGGTCCTTTACAGAAAAGAACGAATGAGTTGCTGAACTGGAGTAAAATTTGGCTCAGAAAAGCGACGGGACTTATAACGGGACACTGCGATTTAGGAAACATGTAGATGTTTCCTAAAGGTAAGGTTTGGAAACAGTCCGGGCTGCTGATCATGTGACTTTCCTGCATATCCTGCCCAGGATTTGCACTTAGTAGAATGATGCTCCTGGAAAAACCCATTCTGGAACCAAATGAGCTAAGGGAAGTGTCAGAAAGGAAGCTTTTGCACTTTGTAAAAAGGACAAAACTACTTGCTGAATGAATAGGTATGAACAGTGGGACACACAATATGCCTGATAATGCCGCAGTGCTGCGGGACCTGAATAGAACCTAACCACAGGAACAGAAAGAAGATATTCGATGGATCTCAAATTCGTAAAATGTTTCTCTATGAATAATCTGTATTGAAAATAAATTAATCTAGGAAGGTTGCAAAGCTTCAGAAAACTTTTTTGGTAATCACATACGTCATAATTATAAAACTCTGTTCGCGGAAATAATGAAAACTTTCAGGTAATTTTGATTACGTGGATTACTTCCCTGATAACTTAGGTGACTATGATGAAGGTCCAAATTAATGGTTTCACCTGGATTCAATGAAAATGGAGAACATGTATTAAGATAAGTAGGACGTGGATATGATGGATGACTACTGTTGAATGTTGAAAACAGAATGTCAGGTTAGAGGTAAAAAAAGAAAACATGGACCTTTTGAAGTCAAAAAGTTTGGCTGCAAGCAAAGGCGTAAATTAAAAAAAAAATCCAAACACTTCTATCCTAAATGACATACTTCCCTGATTAATACGTGAAACACATTTTTATATGAACAGAGTGGAGGATTGAGTGAAACTCACTATTTTTTCGAAAATGGTGTGTGCTGGTACCAAACTGACTTCAGAATCGTGTCCAGCTTTTCCGAAATTATGAAGGTAGGGTTATGGAAACCAGTATACGAATCAGCTTCTCCCAAGACGTTACAATCGTTAAGCATATACGCGAATAATTCATTTTTTGAGAATTTAGGGAGCATTATTTCAAAAATGTGTTCAGCGTTGAAGCATTTCATTGATTTTAAAAACGCTTAAATTAGTTTACAGTTTTTTTTCAATGAAGCAGTTTTTTAGTTTGATTAATAGGTTTATATTATTTTTAGAATGACTATTAATTACTTCTACAGAGTGTTAGACGTTTGGCTGTCTTAATTTTAGCAGATATGTAATTCAGAAATATTAACATATCTACGTGCATAGAATACCATAAAATACAATGTTTATCACTTTTTTGAACTTCTTTATGTCTAATTCTTATTAATTGGATCGTGTTTTTGCGTAACACTATTTCCTTTTCTTGAGATGTTCTCCGGCGAGTGCGCGAAAATTGAATTCGAAGATGTCGTGCGTGCATCTAAAATGGTGGTGGACATTTTGAGCATATGTTGTAGTTTGTTTTGTACTTGCGCGATTAAAAATTACTGAATTTTACTTTTTTGTAAATACCTAAATTGCTTTTAATACGTATGATTATTTGGATAACGTAAATCTTTGGGTAGGTACTTTAATTAGATATTTTTTAAATTCATAATTTGATTAAAAGTTCCTGTTTTAAACACAACACTATCTTCGTACTACAAAATCGATACCTTTTATTTTATTTATTTAAAAACTGGAAAACGAATGTCTTGAAATTTACTAAATGTTTCACAATAATAGTTGTTTACATTTTTTCCGTAGAACAAGTCTGCCGCGTGCACACGTGGTATGCAGCAGCTGTGGAGCGTTAGGTTAAGCGCTGTTGTTTATTTATGATTACTCTATCTCATGCTGAAGTAATGGCAGTCAAACTTCTTACACCCTGTATATGGTATTTTTATATTATATTTGTAAATGTACTTTAATATAGATACAAATAGATAAAATAGCGTATGTATAATATTTTTAAGTAAACATACAATGTACAGTGTCACACAATAATTGTGTCCTGAAGCGGAAAATCTTTTCTACAAAACCTCTATGGAATGTAATAAATCTGATATCAGTTTTTAATACAGAAAGTTAATATTCCAGCCCTTGTTGCGGAATAAGTATATAACAGTTTCACAAAAATGCCTTGGATTTCTTTGTCATTAAACGTCATAGTTTTATAGTCATTTTGAAGGTTAAGTGTGTTTGTTGTTTAGTTTAAAGTGAAGAAAAAATTAGTGAATTCACTTAACTAGTCATAGAATTTGCAAATACCGTACCAGAAATTAGACAGTGTGGAAATAAATATAAAAAATTGGGACGTAATTTTAATAATGTTTTATTACTTCGTCTGTATAAAATGTGTAGAAATTATAATCTATTAATAAAATTAAAGACGCCATAGATATACAGTGTGTGCCGGAAGTAACGCAAAAAATTCGTATTTTATTATGTGTTGCGTTTTCACAAAAAACACGTCAATTAGTAAATAAGAATTGACATTTTGTCACGCTGCTTAAACCTTTTTTGCGCTATGTTTCATAAACCTATGACGTCATCGACATTTTTTTAAATAGCACTACCTAATTTTTTAAGCATAAATGGATAGTCCTTTTGAAGGGAAATACGTAGACATAGGGTTTGGCCTACTTTACTTTGACAGGGGAGAAAAAAAGCCAATGACTGGAATGGACATGGTTTAAAATAACAACAAGTGTAGGTATCATAAACTAATGCGAGAACAGTGCCATAGCAAAAAAAGGAAATTTGTGGATGTTTTGTGTTTTGGTTGATTGTAGGTACGTGTTTATGTATTGATATGTTGGCGTTTTCGGCGATACGACGAACGGCAGTGTGTGGATTTTCAGTGACAGCTAAAAATGACATTTTGCCTATCATTTTCTATCACTGTCGTGGGCCTTCCACATCTAGACAGATCTCTAACATGTCCAGCGTGTTCAAATTTGCGTACTAATCTGCATACTGTAGACGGAGGTATTGGTTGTTCTGGATACTTGGCATTGAATAAATTGACATACTTCATCATAACTACGGATCCTATCTCCGTATTCAACCATAATTAGGATTTCAATTCTTTGTTTCTCATTTAAACACAGCACCATCGCAATGTAAAGTTATGGTATTTGTAACTGTCACAATGATATGAGGCACTATTGCATTCGCTAACAACTGTCGTCTTCAAAANCCGTCTTCTATTCGCTGCAGTAGTTGTGGTCTAGTATCTATTGGAGTAGAGTAAACTTTTCAGGTAGGTCACCCCAAACATAGAAGTCCAGGGAGTTTAGATCTGGCGATCTGGCTGGCCAAGACACTGAACCCTCTGTACCATTATGGTTGACATTGGAATTTGGTATTCTACCTATCCATCATCTCATATAATTTTCATTAAGCCATTCTTGTATTATTCTCCTAAAATGCGCAGGAGCACCATCCATTTGTATCCAGCTATTTTGACGTATATTTAATGGAACATCTCTATTAATTCAAATAGATGGTTTTCTAGAAAGTTTAGAAATAACTACGAATTTCGTGAGGATTTTCTTGTGACCAAATATCCAGATTGTGAAAATTCACTACCCCTCGCCTTGTGAATTAGCCTCATTGGTCCAAAGTATTGCTAGTAAGAATTCAAACAACCACTGACAAAAATTCAGGCGTCTCTCTGCATCTCCCGGAAGTAAATTTTGCACAGGTTGTAAATGGTACGGATTACTGCCATTCTTACGTAGAACTTTTCAAATTTTCGATTTACTCACCCCAAGTTGCCGAGACGTTCCTCGTATACTTACTTAGCCGAGGATCGTCGTTAAATGCTTTTAAAATTTCATTTCTGTGCCTTTCATTCCTTTGTCGTGATTGTTTTAATCCAAAAAGATGAAAGCGTTGAGTGTAAAGAATTTTGTTGATGTGCTTACAAATTGCACTTGCTTTTAAGCATAAACATAATATAAACCATAATATTCTTGTAATATTATGGTTAGAAGTGTCTGTCACAAGTAGATTGTATTGGTATGAATAACTTGAGAACGGTGAACTTTAGGGAAAAAGTTCAAGTTACCTTTTTTACGTATTTTGTGCATTAGAATACAAATTCGTTACAATAGCTTGTAAAAAATATACTGGCGTAGGTTTTTTTTAATAAAAAAGGGGGGTGACCCTATCCAGTTGTACACCACTGGTTGAATATTTAGAGCTCATATTTTAAGGAATACAAGGCCTAGTGTCATACATTATCTGTACTAAATTTTATTGAAATCGGTCGATGGATTCCGGAGATATAAACAAAAAATAATTTTTTTTATCAACTTCAACACCCTGTATCTCTAAAACGAGGCCGTTCCAGACCTATGTTTATAAGGCAAACACCTACTATTTTAAAAAGATCTATCTGCCCTCGAAGTTTCCTGCATAAAATTCGGACAACCCTGTATATACTTTAACAAAAATCCTAACTACAAGTGATAATAAATGTTCTAATGTGTTAATTAACAATACAGTTTACAGTAGTCTTTAAGAGTACCTACTTTTAGTATGCTACTACAGTTGACATTGGACCATGATTACTTAGCTTGAATTTGACATAAAGGATCTTAAATGCTATCGATATTCTCAAATTATAACACGAGCTTCACATTTAACAATTTTTTATTCTATTGTATTATTTACGAAATTGGTTAATAAATTGTCATATTCGCTATATTTATTTTAAGGTTGCCAATTTATAGAATAAAACAAATTTTTAATTTTCGTCAAATTCAACTGCAACATCTATAGGTATGTCTAACATATATATTTTTAAATATTATTTGAAATAAAATGAAATGTCCAAATTTTACAATGTATGTACCTGATTAGAAATGGTAAAATAATTCGTTAAGGCTTTGTACAATGAAGGTGAACGTTACGGATACTTGGAAGATAACCCCTAAATCAGCAATGTTAAACTGAAAGGGGGTCTATTCGACGGGATCCTAGAAAGATGGAGTCTGATATGGTTTATGGATAGCTCCAAAACAGATGGAGTGCAAATGAACGAATGAGTTGCTGAACTGGACTAAAATTCGCCTCAGAAAAGTGACGGGATACTGTCGATTTAGGAAACATCTATACAAGTTAAGGTTTTTAGATAGTCCCATCTGCCGATGATGTGACTTTCCTGCATATCCTGCCCAAGATTTGCACGGAAAACCTATCCTGGAACCAAAGGAGCTGATGGAAGTGTCAGAAAGGAAGCTTTTGGACTTTGTAAAAAGGACAAAGCTACTTGCTGAATAGGTTTGAACAGTGAGACGCACAATAGACCTCATAAGGCCGCAGTGCTGTGGTACTTGAATAGAACCTAACGAGAGGAACAAGAAGAGAAAAAAGTATTCGACGGATCTCAAATTCGTAAAATGTTGCTCGATGAATAATCTGTATCGAAAATAAATGAATCTAGGAAGGTTGCAAAGCTTTAAAGAACTTTTTTGGTAATCACAAAAGTAACAATTATAAAACTCTGAGCTCGAAAATAGCGAAAAATTTCAGGTAATTTCGATTATGTCGATTACTTCCCTCTACATGGACCTGTTGAAGTCAAAAAGTTTGTCTGCAAGCGAAGGCGTACATTAAAAAAACTATCGAACACTTGTATCCTAAATCACATACTTCCCTGATTTATATGTTAAATACACTTTTATGAGTGGAGGATTGAGTGAGACCTACTATTTTCTCGAAAATGGTGGGTGCTGGTACCAAACTGACTTCAGAATCATGTTCAGCAAGTCCGAAAATATTATGGTAGGGTTATGAAAACCAGTATACGGACCAGCTTCTCCCAAAACCTTCCAATCCTTAAGGATATTCGCTAATAATCCATTTTTGAGAATTTGGAGAGCATTTTTTCGAAAATGTTGAGTGCCAGCGCTAAATTGATTTTAGGTTCGTGTTCAGCGGGTACAAAAAGTAACATTTCTTTTAAGAAGGGACCACTTTCTTGTCAAATGTTTAAAATCATCATTTGTTCAACACTCTGGTTTTAAATAACACATAAATTAGTTTATAGTTTTGTAAAACGAAACGATAGTTTGATTAATACTTACTTTATTATATAATATTATATTTATTAATATACTTTAACATTGATAAAAGTAGATAAAATAGCATACGTATAACATTTATAAGTAAATATACTGTGCCCTGAGGCGGAAAATCTTTTCTACACAACATCTAAGGAATTTAATAATTCTGAAATCAATTTTTAATACAGAAAGTTCCATTCCAGCCCTTGTTGCTGAATAAGTATTTTATAACAGTCCCACAAAAATACAATGAGCTTTGGATTTTTTTTGTCATTAAACCTCACAATTTTATGTCATTGTGAAGGTTAAGAATGTTTGAAGTTTGGTTCAAAGTGAAGTAAAAATTAATTAATCAAATGGATCAGACATAATTTTCAAATACCCTACCAGGCAGTGTTGAAATTAATATTTCGTTTATTTGACAGTATTTTAGTTTAGTTTTATGTTTAATTCTGTGTTTTATTATTATTGTTGTTACTATTTTTACTGTCTGTAACGTATTATATCTTTATTGTCTGCATTATTGTCTTTATTTTAAGTAATGATCCCGTAAATTGGGGCATATTCTCGTTTCACAAGTAAAATAATTTCAATAGGATTTAGAAACTGGGAATATACAGTGCGTTTATGATGAAAGGAACAAATTAGCTTAAAATTGAGGTAATTATTTTGTGGAAAAACGCTCGGACAGTATTTTTAGTTGCGGAGTTTTTGACATAAGAGAATTGTGTCATCATTGATTTTTTTTAATGGAACATCCTGTATATTAAGCCATTTTTCAATTGTACGGTAAATTCTGAATACTTTTTGTATAACATACCATATCCCTAAAATCAGCGGTTTTCGTAATAATGCCGTTTGAAATGATAGTGATAAATGGAAAAAATAATGTTTAATCATAAAACATTATTTAAATAATAATTGCTTTATAATAAATGTTCAATGTTTTGGACGTTTACTTGATTACATTTTTGTAGTCGAAGGATTGTTTCCCGTTGAACGTTTTCAGTTACCTGTACTGGAATAAGTCTTATTTTCTGTTTTATTCTCTGTTTCAGGTCAGCAAGATTTTTTGGTCTATTCACATAAACTTTAGATTTCAAATAACCCCATAAGAAGAAATCTAAAGAGGTTAAATCCGATGACCTTGGTGGCCACTCAATGGAACCTCTGCGTCCAATCCATTTATTAGGGAAAGTTAAGTCAAAACATTTTCGAACAGCAATTGCAAAATGATTAGGTGCCCCATCGTGTTGGAACCATATGTCATTATGAGGAATATATGGATCTTGTGGATTAGGAAACACAACAGCTAAAGCGGGGATGAATTGAAAATGAGGAAAGTCTAAGTAGTGTTCCCCATTTAAATTTTCTTGTGTAAAACGAGGATTTTCAGTTGCCCAGTATCTGCAGTTTTATCTGTTTACGTGTCCTTTTTAAACAAAAGTAGCCTCATCAGAAAAAATAATCATTCGGGTGAAAGCTAAGTTTTCATTATTCATCTCAATTATCTGCTCGCAAAACTGCGTTCTTCGGTCAAAATAGTCTTGTACTAGTTCATCTATCAATTGAACCTTATAAGAATGATATTTATTTTTTCGGAGTATTTCTGACAGATCTCGATGACAAATTACAATTCCTGGAGATTGTCCTAACGGCTACATGGGGATTATTTACAGTTTCCAGTAAAACGTCTAGTTTAGAATCTTCTGATATATCTGCTGGTCTTCCTTTAGGTAAATCTATAACGTGGCAGCAAATTTCAATTCAATTTTACTGATATAGTAATTGGAGGTCGATCAGGATGAGTTACATTAAATAAATTACACACTTCTTGTTGAATACGCACTCTGTCTCCAAAACTCAACAGTTTAAAATAAAAATCCTCGAATATAAACTATAAAATCAGCTATCCACTTATTGGAGATGCTTGAATTTGTTAATATTAAAAATTTTAAAATTATCAGGAAGAGAATTGTATAAAGTGATAGAATTATAAGCAAAACATTTTTTAAATAGGGCACTACGATGATGTGGCACTGTGAAGGTATTTTTAAATCGGATATTCCTCGAATGAACATTAGAACGTTTAACAAATTTAGTGTTTAATGAATGATAAGAAGGAATGGTTAATATTTTATGCACAAGATTGCCAAGGTGACGTCGATAATTCTCCATATCAAATTTTCTTAATCCATGTACAAGTCGACAACATGAATTTTGAACTTTTTGACTTCTATTCTTTTCTTGTATACTAAGGCATGGACCATAGACATAATTCTAGTAATTAAAATAGGAGAAAACAAGTGACTCACATTACATAATTTTATTCAGAACATGACGACTACTATAAATTAATCTAAGTGAAGAATAAGATTTTTGGAGTAATGTTTTCACATGCTGATTGAATCGTAAGTTACTGTGTTAAGAGTCACTTCCAGATTTTTACACTGTCAGTAATAGGAATTGGAATACCATCAATTGTAATATTAAAGTTGTCTTAATATTTGTACCTTTTTCTTAGTACCAAAAAAAAATGTTATTTGCTAGCATTTAATTTTAAATTATGTTCATCAGATAATTGCCTTACAGTTTGTAACTCAGAGCTGACAATATTGCATGCTTGATCCAGATCATTAATATCAAAATGATAATATAGTTGAGTATCATCAGCATAAGCTTGTACATTACATTGTTGAATTTCTAAAATGGAACCAGTGTAAACAGTTATAAAAAGTAAGGGACCCAAAATTGATCCCTGGGGCACACCAGAAAGTATTTCTAAACTATTAGATAAAATGTTATTAACACATACCTGTTGAGGTCTTCCATGTAAATAAAAATTAATAAGTCGGTTCACCAAACCCATAGTACTTATGTTTAGAACAAAGAGGATCATAATTAATTATGTCAAAAGCTTTAGAGAAGTCCAATAAAACTAAAGCACTAACTAGTCCCCTGTCCTGTGCTTTTATTAAATCGTCAGTGACGGTAATTAGAGCAGTTGAGGTACTATAACCTTTCCTGAAGCCACATTGCGTAAAACGGCTGGAGATTTTAAAAACGACGAACAAGGCTCAGCCAGATTGTCAAATGGTGGTTTATAGGCTTTCATGACCTGTGCTGATATTTAAAATGGTTCTTCGAATTGTTATACCGTGGCCTATGTACTGGGTCGCCGCCAATTACAGACTTACATTTCACTTTCTGCTCTTGTTGTTCTCATGCTAGACTCTGTGAGGGCGGAGAAAAAATATAAAGTTTGGTTATTGTAAAACAGGTTTTTTATAAACTGTGCGACCCTGATTTTTACCTTATAGTATTAACTTTAGTATCAACCTGTCTACTCAATATAAAAAATAGAACAGTGGTAGGACTCCAAATATTTCAGCAACCCATGCTCAGCCAACACGAACCCAGCAAAGTAAGGTTACGAAAGTTAGAGAAGAGCCGCCAGAGTCATCAATTCTTCCTTGCCACTCCATTCCCTGGTGCCGCAAGTTGAGCGATGGATGTGCAATGCGTTGCAGCGGGTGGCGTACAGACCTGCATTATCTTGAGATGAACGAAGCAGCCCGCTGTTGTTATCGCGTCGCGGATCTTGGCGCGAGGGGCGCGAGGGGTGGGGTTGTCTGAACCGTGCGGTGATGATGATGAATGTGCCTGTCTCGCTTCCCCGGAGGCACCCTCTTCACCCGTATGCTGCACTCGGGGAAGGGGAGCCGGCATGTATCGCGCTTCAGGCAATGCACTGCTTGCAGCTCCGGTTTAGTGGGGCGGCTCCGACATAGAATTCGTGGTACCGCGTTGGGGAATAAATTTAAAAGTTACTTCGAGAACTAGGCGATAAAATAGTATCTTGTCGACGAACGAAAAGTTTAATTCATAAGCGACGAATTTTGTGGTAATTATTTGGCTTGGGAAGATGCTAAACATAAATCTGTATTTATTTTTGTGAGAGAGTTTCTGAGAAACTAACAAAATTCTAGCCTGTTTCTTCTGAAGAAGCTAAGGATATGTTGTCCGAAACATCGACATAGCAATCAACTTGGAAACTGTTTAATAACACAGCTCCACAAAAAAAAAAAAATCGAAAAAAGTGCGAGAACCCAGACTAGTCTTACTATACATTTTTGGGGTCGCTGAATCCAAATCCGAGGTCAGTTTCGCTCCATCACGTCATGACTTTTCATAACCTTAAAATTTAAGCCCAAAAACTCTATATCTCGGGAAATCATTAATCCCCGGACGTTTTAATCCCAATAACCCCATAACCCCGTAAGCCCACAAACTCGTGAACCCATAAACCCCACACCCATGGCCCCATAACCTCAAAACCCGACTGGCAACAAAGGTACACATCTCTAATGCCGGAAAATCGCAGTAAGGGGTTAAGGAGTTACGGGGTTACGACAAGATGGGGTTTGCGATACTTTGACCATTATTATTAAAATATTAATAGACTCCATCTATCCATTATGACATTTCTAGTAACCGTTCTTTTTGATAACTATTTCATTAAAAATAACACTGTGAAAATTTCATTCATCTGGCAAACATGACATCGCGACAAGGTACAACTAATTATTGCAAATTGTCAAAATTTTGAAAATAGTAATTTGATGTGAATTTCCTACTAAATTATGAATAATGAACGAAATTATAAATTATGAAAATATTTAAACAAATGTTTATTATTTTAATATTTTGAGACATAAGGTACTTAAATGAGTTGTAACACCGTTATACTAACTTTTCCATTAATGTAGAAAAAATGTTTTTGATTCTCCTTCCGCCAGGTATGTATCAGATTTTTTATGACTTCTAAATTGCTAAATCTTTGTTCTCCCAAAGCGTCTTTCAAAGATCTAAAGACATTCCTCTTTCTCTCCAACGTTTTCTGCTGGAACGAAATAAGCAAGATTCAAGATTTACACCTCGTCTGGAGAAAGATATTATGTTCTAACACCCTAAAGCTCTTAAAAGTTAAGATATTATTATCTCAGCTTTTGCAACTAAATCGTGCAAGGAAATACTTGCCATCTGAGGTTCTGGCCATTGACACTGCCCTTCGTACACCATTTGTGTCAAAAACTTACATAAGGAAGCACATATTTCCTTTGCTAAGGTTTCAAGTACTGAAGTATTTTTATATTGAGATATTGACAATTTAGCTTTTGTTGTTCTTGTAGTTGATGATGTGACCCTAATTATATTTTTGTATTATTCCAATCTTCTATGTCGTCAAGGGTCTATTTCGCCTTTTCTTCATTTCTTCTTGTAGTTGATGGTGTGACTCTAATTATATTTNTTTGTTTGGCAGTATTTTAATTAATTTTATATTTAATTCTACTGTTTTATTTTTATTGTTGTTACTATTTTTACTATGTGTAACGTATTATATCTTTATTGTACGCATGAGTGCATATACCTACAGGGTGTCCCGCATAAGAACCGACACAGGGCAGGTGCATGTAGGGGTGCCCAAAATATTGTAATTTAACCAAACTTACTTATATACAAAGTTCCACCCCTGAGGAGTTATTAGCCCCAGAGTGGGGCCGAAAAAAATTAATGTCTCTGCAACACTTTACCGCAGAGGAACCAAATTTGGTACATGATTTAGGTTTATTACTGGACTTCTTTGACTATGATTTAAAGTTAATTGAAGCACTACAAGGTGTTCACTGGGGATGACACCCCTAAAATTGTACCTAATTTTTGTACACCCTGTATTTATTATTACCTTTATTTTAAGTAACAATCCAGTAAAATGGGACTTCCCGTTTGGCAAGAAAAATAATCCCAGAAGGGATTAGAAACTGGAAATGTCAGATTGTCAAATCTTCTGGTTAATTATCTTGTAAAACGACTGGACATTTTAAAAACGACAAACAACGCTTGGTCAGATTGCCAAATGGTGGTTTAAAGGCTTTCATGATTTGTGCTGGCATTTAAAATGGTTTTTCAGATTGATATACCGTGGTCTATGTACTGGGTCGCCGCCAATTAGAGACTTACATTCCACTTTCTGCCCTTGTTGTTCTCAAGCTAGACTGTGTGGGGGTGGACCCCTTCAGGCCCGCCGTGGTGTTTATTTCGTTTCTGACTCTTATGAAGGAATACCCTGGAGATCTTTGGTTATTGTAAAACGTTTTTTTTTTTATAAGCTGTACGGCCCTGATTTTTGCCTTATAGTATTAATTTTAGTCTCTACCTGTCTACATAATATAGAAAATAATACAGTGGTAGGACTCCAAATATTTCAGCAACCCATGCTCAGCCAACACGTACCCAGCAAAGTAAAGTTACGAAAGTTAGAGAAGAGCCGCCAGAGTCATCAATTCTTTCTTGCCACTCCATTCCCTGGTGCCGCAAGTTGAGCGATGGATGTGCAATGCGTTGCAGCGGGTGGCGTACAGACCTGCATTATCTTGAGATGAACGAAGCAGCCCGCTGTTGTTATCGCGTCGCGGATCTTGGCGCGAGGGGCGCGAGGGGTGGGGTTGTCTGAACCGTGCGGTGATGATGATGAATGTGCCTGTCTCGCTTCCCCGGAGGCACCCTCTTCACCCGTATGCTGCACTCGGGGAAGGGGAGCCGGCATGTATCGCGCTTCAGGCAATGCACTGCTTGCAGCTCCGGTTTAGTGGGGCGGCTCCGACATAGAATTCGTGGTACCGCGTTGGGGAATAAATTTAAAAGTTACTTCGAGAACTAGGCGATAAAATAGTATCTTGTCGACGAACGAAAAGTTTAATTCATAAGCGACGAATTTTGTGGTAATTATTTGGCTTGGGAAGATGCTAAACATAAATCTGTATTTATTTTTGTGAGAGAGTTTCTGAGAAACTAACAAAATTCTAGCCTGTTTCTTCTGAAGAAGCTAAGGATATGTTGTCCGAAACATCGACATAGCAATCAACTTGGAAACTGTTTAATAACACAGCTCCACAAAAAAAAAAAAATCGAAAAAAGTGCGAGAACCCAGACTAGTCTTACTATACATTTTTGGGGTCGCTGAATCCAAATCCGAGGTCAGTTTCGCTCCATCACGTCATGACTTTTCATAACCTTAAAATTTAAGCCCAAAAACTCTATATCTCGGGAAATCATTAATCCCCGGACGTTTTAATCCCAATAACCCCATAACCCCGTAAGCCCACAAACTCGTGAACCCATAAACCCCACACCCATGGCCCCATAACCTCAAAACCCGACTGGCAACAAAGGTACACATCTCTAATGCCGGAAAATCGCAGTAAGGGGTTAAGGAGTTACGGGGTTACGACAAGATGGGGTTTGCGATACTTTGACCATTATTATTAAAATATTAATAGACTCCATCTATCCATTATGACATTTCTAGTAACCGTTCTTTTTGATAACTATTTCATTAAAAATAACACTGTGAAAATTTCATTCATCTGGCAAACATGACATCGCGACAAGGTACAACTAATTATTGCAAATTGTCAAAATTTTGAAAATAGTAATTTGATGTGAATTTCCTACTAAATTATGAATAATGAACGAAATTATAAATTATGAAAATATTTAAACAAATGTTTATTATTTTAATATTTTGAGACATAAGGTACTTAAATGAGTTGTAACACCGTTATACTAACTTTTCCATTAATGTAGAAAAAATGTTTTTGATTCTCCTTCCGCCAGGTATGTATCAGATTTTTTATGACTTCTAAATTGCTAAATCTTTGTTCTCCCAAAGCGTCTTTCAAAGATCTAAAGACATTCCTCTTTCTCTCCAACGTTTTCTGCTGGAACGAAATAAGCAAGATTCAAGATTTACACCTCGTCTGGAGAAAGATATTATGTTCTAACACCCTAAAGCTCTTAAAAGTTAAGATATTATTATCTCAGCTTTTGCAACTAAATCATGCAAGAAATACTTGCCATCTGAGGTTCTGGCCATTGACACTGCCCTTCGTACACCATTTGTGTCAAAAACTTACATAAGGAAGCACATATTTCCTTTGCTAAGGTTTCAAGTACTGAAGTATTTTTATATTGAGATATTGACAATTTAGCTTTTGTTGTTCTTGTAGTTGATGATGTGACCCTAATTATATTTTTGTATTATTCCAATCTTCTATGTCGTCAAGGGTCTATTTCGCCTTTTCTTCATTTCTTCTTGTAGTTGATGGTGTGACTCTAATTATATTTTTGTATTACTTCATTCTTCTAATTCATCAATGGTCTATTTCGCCCTTTCCTTCATTGCTAACTTGCCTCCAACAATTTTGTAAGTACCTACCATGCATCCATTCTTATGAGATTCTGAGCCATATCAATTTTTAACTTTGTATTTTACAGTATTGGGTTTGTTACACAGTTCCTTCAACTAATTGTTACTTTTTCTTTTCCATTTCTCTCTTCCATTTTTAATTCTTTGAAATATCCTAAGAAATAATTTTTAATGAATTATGGAAATCTTTGGAAAAGTTAATGCAAGTTTTTCTGAAAATTATAAATAATTTTCATTACATTTACTAAATTATTACTGAAATTCTTTTGATCAATGAGATATTTGCATTTTTAATCACGTGCAAAATTAGATAACAAGGTGTGCTGGACATATTTAATCTTAGGTATAAAAGAAATAAATTTGAATATTTTAGATATTTTTTATGCGAAGCAATTAATTGGCAACAGATAATAAGTATTACTTTGTCAATTCCTTTGGCAAGTACACATAGACTGACTAGAAAATGGAAAAAATTACTGCTATTATGTTTCCTTTCCCTATTTCTTTTTCAAATATGTTTGTACAATAAATTTGCTATAACTTGACGATATAAACTTTTCCTTGTTAATTTTAACAAATACAATAAATAAGAGGGTTCATCCTATTGTTTGACATCGTCTATAGCTTTAGGGGAGCTAATGCCATCCGTAGCCAGAAGGGAATCGAAGTCGACTCCGTTAGATTTTAGGACGTGTGAGATAAGCTTCTGGCAACACTAGTGAATATACTTTTTATACCTATTATTAACTATAGCACCGTTTCAGGAATCAGACGAAAATAAACGTAGTGTTTTACATCTTAAATGACCAATACTACTCAATTCTTAGCTAATTCAATACAGTCACACTAGCTCACAGCGACCTTCTGATTTGACCGTATTGGATGCCTAGTACTTAATAACCAATTAAACCCACCGACACACCTGCAATATTGGCTCGTCCAGAACCCTGTCGAGTAAGGGTACGACCATAGTGGGTAGTCGGGAATTCAAATTCAGATGGGGGCTAAAAACATGACATTAGCAACAGCTACGCCCGCACATCGTCGTACCACTACGACTAGTTTTGTATGTGGTGGCACTACTATACAACTATGCACTCAATACTGCTGCAGCTACTGCCAAAACACACAAGTTCAATACTCAAGCACGGAACGTTGATTCGTTCATTCATTATTGAACAGTATTAACTGTATTGATCACAGTGTTCCGCAGGGTTCTGTTTTGGGTCCCTTGCCTTTCGCAATATATCTTAATGACTTTTGTTTTGCTATCGCACCTAATAAGTGTGTACTATTCGCAGATGACACCACCCTAATTAATATGAATAAAGATTCCTCATGTCTAACTGAAGATTCATCTAACATGTTATCTGGTTTTCATTTAATAATCTTAAAATTAATAGAGATAAATCCCAGAGTATAACGTTTACCACTACTCCATGGCATGTAGAACATAAATGTGTTAAAATTCTTGGTATTACAATTGACGATAAACTGACTTGGTCTAACCATGTTGAATCCATGAATAAGAGGTTGTCTGGAGCAGATTTTTTGTTAAGGCAAGTGAGAGGTGATTAGCACTGATACATTAAGATCATGGTATTGTGCTATGGGCGGCTACCTAGTTATCGCTTAGCACTGACTGCGAGAAATTCCTTAAATTTAAACATGTACAATGTCCTCCCATCACATGTAAAATCACTATGTTTTGTCAAATTTAAGTTATTTGTTGTCAAAATGTTTTTATTCCGTTAGTGACTTTATGGATAGTGTTCATGACTTTTAGTGGTTGCTTTCACTCTGACGTTTATGTTATAAAGTAATTTTTATTGTTAGGTCAATGTGTATTTCAATTTAATCTAGTGCTTTAGTTATCTCTTCTTAAATTGTTGTGTTTATGATTGTGTGTTTCTTTGACTTGCTACTATAATATGTTATGTATTAATGTAGACCAATAAATATTCTATTCTATTCCATTCTATTCATTAATTCATATTATATTGCGCCACACCCATGCCATTCTATAGATGGACATGGAAACAGGTAGATCAGGGTCGATGGTCTCACCTATGACATACCAGTGAGAATTAATAAGTTCTAAACAGTTCTTTTACTTTATTCTGAATAGAACTTTCGACTCATCCTTCTGTCACGGTGGAAGATTTCCAGTTCTCGTGGTGTTTCAAATTTAAGTAATTTCTATGCCCATACCTGAAGTCCAGCAGTAACAGCGATCGTAAATTCTGTTGGCTAAGCAATTTTAACATATCATTATTATTTTCTACATCATCAGAGGTTGTTTTCATGAATTCGTCACGACGACATAAATGATGAGCAACATATTGGCCAGCCGAAATCCGTCATCACTACAAATTCCATCAAAACTATTCGTGAATCATCAAAGACCAACTAAAATCTTCATTGAAATTTATGGAATTTGAACTGAACATCTCAAAAACATCAATTTATCGCATTTTGGTCGAACACCGAAAAGTGTGAGCACGCTTTGTTCCGCACAAGTTGACTGACGATCAAAAATTGCTCAGAATTCAGCATTCGAAGTACAAAAAGGATAAAAACTTCCTTTACAACATTGTGACTTGTGATGAAATGTGGTGTTTTCAATATGATTCACAAATCAAGCGCCAAAGTGTCGAGTGGACGATCCAAAACCCAAAAAATTACAATTGAAGAAGTCAAAAGTGAAGACAAAGTTGACTTGCTTTTACGATTCCAAGGGCATAGTCCACAAAGGATTCGTTCCATCGGGCTAAACCGTTAATGCACAATTCTATCTTGGCGTTTTGAAGCGTTTTGTCCATCGTATTCGTCGTATTCGGTAATAGCGCGCAGGAGGAAGTTGGTGTTTGTTGCACGATAATGCGCCATTTCGTCAATCGACACTTGTGACTAATTTTTTGACCGAGTGTCGCATTTTAATTGATTTGTGACCGTGATTGTTGCTACTACAGTGCATTGCGATAGCAGCGCTAACAGTACTAGTGTTACATTAAACTGTCATTCTAATACGAACTACGAAATGCAGGTGCGAAATGTTAGGATTAAATTCACTTTTTTTTGCTCTTGAAATAATTGAAAAACACTCCTTTCCTACTTCTTTAGTGGAACCAGTGCAGTCAGGTTCTCATTAAGCATCTAAGGAGAAGTTATTTTACGCCTCTTGCTCCTTTACAAAACGTATGAATCACCGCTTTATGTTTAAACATGGGCGCCTATTCACGCTGAACCGTCCCACTATTCATCGTTTACAGTTTCCATGAGGGTTCGTTCAATATTCTGAGTAAACATTTTTATCAACTTTGCATTCCTCGATGCATTTGGACATTTATTCAATTCAAACCTGTCATGGAGCATTCTGCAATATTTATCGTATTTCCACATGAATTATTGACATAGGCAGATTAAAAAATTCGCTGCAGTTTATTTAAAATAGATGCATACGGCTGCGTATTTTTTGTTGCGGGATGTTGATATGAATTTGTTCGGTTGCTGCGGGAATTGAGACTGAACAAAAGTTACGAAAGTCTATGTAATTTTATTACAAGGTTGCGTAATTATTTACACTTTGCAAAATAATGCATAATATAGCTTATTTAGTTTATTCAGTTTTTGAAGTACTTTGACCAAGTATGGAAATTTTGTTGTATTTTACACTAAATGGCATTATTTTATATGCTTAAATTCCGATATTGACAAAAATCCTGAACAATATTATCAGTGACTGTTTTTTTCTAAGATCTTTTGTTCAAATTATCCAAATTGATGCAAAAATGTGCTATGTTCTATTATACATATTATATCTAATAACTAGCAACCCGCCCCGACTTCGCACGGGCTAATATAAAATAGCCTATGTTACTCCGAGGAGATGTAACTTTCGGTAAAATTGGTTGAGTAGTTTTTGAGTTAAATCGTAACAAACAAAAAATCAATCATCTTTCATCTAATGCAACCCTAATATTAATTTTAAAATAATTCACGATATATCTATATACCTAAAGACAACAAACGAACTCAAAACTAAAAATGCAAAACCTTTAAATTTAAAACAATATAGGTAACTACCAACAATGTGAAAACAAAACGAATTAAATTAAAGTACCTATGTTCAGGACTATCAATTTTAATTAATAAGTAAGTAGTTAGGTATCTAACTACCTAAAGAAAACAAACACGAAACAAAAATGCGACTATGAAGTTTTAAATGATTCACAATAAGAAAAAAACAAACAAATTATTAAAACTCAATGAAATAAAAGTATGTTTGCAAGTATCTATGTATGTTCCGACTACCTAAAGACAACAAATACAAAACAAAAATGTGACCTTAAAATATCGAACGCAATTATAACTTTCCAACAACACCCAGAAAGAAAACACAGTCGTCAGTCGTCACCTCCATTCGCTCCAAGTCAGTTTATTAAAGGATCACGCGCGCGTTATCGTTCGGCTTATTAGCTAAACAGTAGGCAAGACGGTGCGGGGGGAGGGTCGGCGATCGCATCAAGCGAAGCGAGGCGCTTGAATTTTATTCTCGCGTCCGTAATTTTTTTGCGATTACTCCTAAGATATTCATTTAAATTATATGGTGTAAAAGAGTAAAATAATGTGCATGAAATGCTTAAAGCCTCTAACTTATTTAAAATGATAAGGATTAATACCGTATTTGTGTAAATAGCTTTTACATTACCGCTTTATAATTGCCAATTTTTTAAAGTATTAAAATGGATATAGGTAGTATGTTATCTTTAACATATAGACATATGCCATCGCGGACTTTTCTGTAGGCATATATAAGATACACAATTCCACCATACATTGATACACTACATAAACTTTCGGACCCCCCCGGCTCGGACGCGAGGCGCGGGGTCACGGGGCGCCCGCGCGGCCCGGTCGAATCACGGCGACACGAAATTAATTTCGTTGCGCATTATTTTGATTTTGCTATATCTCCTAAGGTATTCATTTAATTTGCATGGTGTAAAGGGAAAAAATAATCTTCATGAAATGCTCAAGCCAACTAACGTATTTAAAATGATAAGGATTAATACCGTATTTGTGTAAATAGCTTTCCAATTACCGCTTTATAATTGCCCATTTTTTAAAGTATTAAAATGGATATAGTATGTTATCCTTAAGAGATAGACATATGCCATGGCGAACTTTTCTGTTGACCTATATAAGATACACAATTCCACCATACATTATTTTGTTATATCTCAAAGGGTTTAGGCAGCGTTTTCGTTGAAAGCTCCCAGATGGCTTATTTTTTTCCGACACCTCCAACAAATATCGTTAATGTATACAAAAACTTAACAAATTATATATTAAAACCTTCCTCGAGAGCCACTCTATCCATTGGTGAAAACAGCAAGAAAATCGGTGTAGTATAGGTGATTTACGATTTTAAGACCACGGGGATTGAGCCTGCGACAGTGACATTCATCGTTTCAAGTACTGACGCCTCGAACCACTCGCTACCGACCGATTGAGAGCCTCATAGTTTTTTTTTGTGAAAGCGTCATAGAAAAAAAGTAAAAGGTTCATAGGTTTTTCTACAAGTAAGAGAGGTGTTCTACTCCGCGGTAGAAATTATAGAGAGTGACTCATCGCTAGGTTTTGGACTAGTAAGGGGGATGAAGCGTGCCGGGAACGAAAATCCATTGGCGTGTCTGCGTAAAAGGCAACAAAATATAGAAAATATTGAAAAAAGATAATAAAATATAACATCTAATATTTTTTACGGTTTGCTATAACCGGCACTTTGATCCATTTTAATTATTACAGCATTTTAAAACGTCTCAGTTGTGTTTTTTTAATTTATAAATTTATTATAGCCATGGAATTAGACCCCTCGTCTACCCTTATGATATGACGTTTCTCAGGACGGATAAATCAAGTCCGTTTACACCCACTAAAAAAGCATTTCCCTATTCCCTAACAAGTGCAAAAGACAGAGATAGAATATAGATCGACGTTCAGTGTAACTCAGTCTATAGACGATTATAGATTCTATCGATGTGCGTGGCGAGCGGCACAAAAATAAATAATATTGAACCGTATAAAAATCATTTTATATTTTATACGCATTATGGTAATAATGTTTTTATATTATGTCTGAGTCACTCTCTATAATTTCGACCGCGGAGTATAGGCAATTTTTGTACCAAGAAATATATGGGCAATGTCCATATTTCAAAACAATTTATCAAATTTTAAATATGTGACAGCGTTCATTTCATATGCAACATTGACTTAAATGTAAAACTCTAATTATGGCAAGCTAACTAAATAGATGGAAGTATAGATTTTAACGTCATCAGTCTTTCACAATTTAGCTCATTGTCAAGGTCATTAATACATAGGAGAAAGAGTGGCAAACCCAAGTTTGAACCATGAAGAACCCCCGTTGTAACTACATATATCTTGGATTAGAAATCGTTAAATGTAACATAGTAAGTTACATTATAAAGATATGGTGGTGCTAAAGTTATTGCTAAAGTTGTCCATTAGTATTCAGGTGATTCCGAACTTCCATCTGATAATGAAACTGAGCTCTATTATGTATTTACATAATGCATATGTGGTATATTTATACCATATATCATTACGAATATTTAGTGACACATCTTCTCTCCTAAGGGGCCAATTGAATGATCGTCAACTATTTCAAACCAAAGGTTACTGTTCATTTTAACCTTATGTTGAAATGATGAATGGCGAATCCTTATTTCATTCGGAATCTCATCCAACTAACGGCGAGAATTTTTAACATTTAATACACATTTTCTGGTGAACGTTGCCTCATCCGTGAAGATTTTTGAAGCAAAATCTGAATCTTGTCTGTAATGATTTAAAGCATTATCGTCTTGGTAAAAAGTCACATTACAATATTCAATTTTGTATTCCAATAAAAGTAAACGGATAAAGCTGTTGCCCATGTAAAATAGAAAACGTGGTCTAAGAACTCCACGTACGACAAAATAACTCTAATTTGATTTATATTTTAATACATGATCTTGATGTATGTGTACGCTATTCTCTACCTATATCTATACTGTCCAAGATTGTTATATGACATACTATGTATAACGAGACTAGGAAAACACAGTGAAGCACTTAAATCTGTAATGTGACTAACATATAAACAATATACGTAGATTTAATTTTAATTTAAAATTTTCTTTTTCGCATGTTATGTACAGGTTGTTGGTTGTTGCGTTTCTTGTTCATTCACCATATTTTGTTATTTTATTATTTATTATATAAAAACATTTTGTTTGTGTAATTTTAATACTTTTCTTTTTAAATTTGTGACATATCAAAATTGTTAGTGTGTCTGTATTTGTAAATTTTTTTCATGTTTATATAGATATTACTGTATTCATTTTATTGTAATGTTTTAGACACACTTTTTTAATATTTTAATGTTAAGTTTGTTATTTATAAATTGTGATGTAATTTTGAAATTATTAAATTTTATAGTGTCCTGAGGATGTCACGATAAGTGACGAAACGTCGACAATTGAGAAATTTTGGTGTTTTTCTTTGAAATTTGGCCTCTAATTTTCCCACTATTGACAACAAACTGAATCTAAATTACTCTTAAAAAATAACGTGCTGCTTAAAGTCAGCGCAAAAAAATTTTTAAAAATTTTACAGGCCCACCTTAAAAAGCCAAAAGTTCTTGGAAACCTAGTTGCGTCTATGGACTTCAAATTAGAGCATGGACCAAGATCCATAAGCCAGCTACAACGTTCCGAAGGATGATAAGCTGTGCAAATCCAAACAACTAATCGAGATCCCCTGCTAGCTTGACAACCCGATTTTTTAAGTTCCATGATAGCCTGAATTATCATTTTGAATGGAAAAGCCAATCTTGCGACACCTACAAAATATGGTAAAATACTAATCAAATTTGAAATCCGCCTCACAGTAAACTCTTGTACTCGTAGACTGAAAATAATGATGAAAAACGATTATTTTTTATTTTTGAATTCCTGTGCGTTTTTTATTATTTACTTTTTCACTAATATAAGTTGGGTTAGATCGGCCTATTTTGATGCCATGAACTTTCCATTACAGTATAGTCCATTCGCTGTAAAACGCCCTGTATAAAAGGCAAACAAGGAGTTGATTACAAACGGTAGAAAAAAAATTAAAGAGCTCTGCCTGAATTTAAAATACTATTACTAGTTCTTGTTTATAAATAAACGTTGTTGATAAAACATAAAAAAATAATAATTTCCTGTTGTCATGTCAATATTTAAGGGACATATCCATGTTCGTGATTCTAATTACTTTTATCTTTGAAGCCATCTTCACCAATCTTTTCAAATAACTGTTTCCGGGGTAAGCAAGTGTTATTTTTATCGGCTTCATATTTAACTGGATTGTAACGGATGCCAGTAACTAACGGAAATGAACTGTACTCACACCTTCTCTTTATAATTCTGTCACCAAATCCAGAGACTAATATGCTTTATTTCTTCCTGGCTTTACAGAGGGCACAAGATAGATTTACATTAAAGATTTTAAACTAATATTAAGTGGAAGATTACATTACTTTGACAGGTACATTGACTGGATGAAATAATATTTATACTTCTTAGAGCTTCGCCGCTTCTTGCAGGTGTTCTTTTTCTCATAATGGTAATAGATTGCTAATTTCCTTTCAATTAATATTGTTTGAAAGTATTTTCACAGGCGTACATATCTTTCATTGAAAGGAAATTAATCACATGTTTATATTATTATTGAAAATAAAATTACAAAATTATTTAAAGAATGTAAATTGGAAGTTGGTCAATTTTTTGTAATTAGAATATAATTTCATTTTATTGTTTTTAATTTCACTAAATTTTTTTCGTAAAAAATTTAAATTTCCAATCATTACAAAATTTCTAGTAGTAAGTAAGCTCTACTTTAATTATTTAAAAATAAACTTTAGGAAACTACATTAATTAAGGAGGATGTGGTACTGCAAAAAAATGCATATTTGGAATGCGACAAATTCTGTGAATTATTTTCGGATTATTTATTTTATTATGTTATGTTTTTGTTTTTCATTAATGCCAAAAATTTGAATATTTAACATAGTTTCGTATGGGAAAAGTATGTTTTTTGAAATCTTTTTTCATTTATAAAGTACGATAAACTTTCAATACAAGAAGTGAAATGAATTTTTTTTTATTTTTGTGTAATGAACATCAAATATCCAAAGAATCTGGAAACAATATTGGAACTAATCCAAAGGTTGTTTCTGAAAATTCATCCGGATCTAAAATAAAAGTATCTTAATCAGAAAGGAAAGTGTTCAAATTTCTTAAACTTTAAAGAAGCAGAAGAGGTTGATAATATAGACATAAATAGGCACATTACTTTTTATTATTTTTCTTGACCTCTTGACAAATGGTATGCTTTTTTTTGTACATGGCTATTTAAAATTACTTATTAGGTTGTACATTTTCGCTAGAATATTTTCTTAATTTTCTGTTACTTTTTCAAATATTTATATCTTTGATTTTTGTTGTATTGTCTAGCACATATTTAAACATACATATGCTTCTAATAGTACAGATATTGTTTCTTTTTTAGATATATAGTAATATACATAATCAAAAAATAGATGCCCATGTATACAGGGTGTCTCATAATTAGCTGCCAACCCTGAACAGGCCGATTCTATGATCAAAACTAAGTAAAAAAGTTCATATGAACATGGGTCCGGAAATGCTTCCTAAGGGCACAGGGACCCATTGAAGAGGGAGGAATGGAAATCATTTTTTTGCAATATCTCTCAATCGCGTTGTGATAAATGAATGAAATTTGGTATACACAGCTAAATTTTGATGAGCAATTTGATGGACTAATCCATTTATTTCCACAAGGTCCATTGGGGTGGGTACGGGGGGGCCCTTGGTACTTTGCGTGTGTAACTTTTTCATCTTTGACTTTTTAACAAATTGGACAGCAAATTCCGTTTTCCCGAACTGTTTTACGTTAAAAAGGTACTCTTGTTTCAAATCGTTATCTTTAACGGTTTCTGAGAAAATCGCTCTTGAATTAATCCCACTTTGGTCAATTTCATAGTAATTTAAACAAAATTATCAAGGTATTCTTATGTCAAAGTATTGTCAACCCGATTGCCAATTTAATAGTTCTAAGCGAAAAAAATGGAAGAGTTTACGGGACAAGAGTTAGTTGATATGATATTTATTTATGGCTTTTGCGATGGTAATGCTGCAGCGGCAGAACGCGAGTACGGGAGAAGGTTTCCAAACCGAAGGCTGCCATCAAGGAGGACATTCCCTACGGTATTCCGCAACTTAGCTGCAACCGCCACTTTTCGAAAGGCACCGGGTCAAGGACGTCCCAGGATTAATAGGGAAGCGGAGGTCCTTGACGCTATTGAACAAGATCCTACGACTAGCATACGGAACATTTCAAGGCAAATAAATGTTCCTCGGCCAACGGTACTACATATCTTAAAGATTTCCTTAACAGAATTGATTAGATGTGCTACTAACATTTCAGGTTGGAAGAATATTAAAGCGACAAGGTCTACATGCCTATCACTATCGACGTGTACATGGCTTGATACCAGAAGATTTTGCGCCACGTATGCAATTTTGTCGCTGGATTTTGTCGCTGGACAACGAGCAAGCTTCCAAAATTTTGTGGTGTGACGAAGCTACTTTTACCCGAAATGGAAAATTAAATTTTCATAATTCTCATTATTGGGAAGAAGAGAACCCACATGTTGTTCGGAGAACAAACTTCCAGCAACGGTTTTCCATAAATTTATGGGCGGGAATAATTCACGACACTCTGATTGGACCTATTGAAATTCCACAACGTCTCAATTCAAATCTTTATTTAAACTTACTTCAAGAAAATCTTCCCCAAATTCTCGATGATCTGCCTCTAAATTTACGACGTAACATGTTTTTTCAACACGATGGAGCCCCGGCACATAGTGGTCGCAATGTTCTAAATTTCCTAAACGAAAATTTCGCTGGACGGTGGATAGGGAGGCACGGACCGGTAGCTTGGCCGCCGCGTTCTCCCGACCTAACCCCGCTGGACTTCTTTTTCTGGGGATATCTAAATCAAAAAGTTTACGCCACCGAAGTCGATACCCGTGAGGAATTGCTGCAGCGTATCAATGATGCAGCCAATGAAATTCGTCAAAACCGTTTTAGCATCTTAATAGCTTCGAGAAGTGTTACACGTAGGGCAAGACTTTGTATCAGAGAAGGTGGAGGGTTTTTTGAACAGTTTTTAAAATAGCTTGTTGTCTGTTATCAAAATTAAGTTTCCATCTTATGATCCCTTCGAAAAGTGACGGTTGCAGCTAAATTGCGGAATACAGTGAGGAATGTCCTCCTTGATGTCAGCCTTCTGTTTGGAAACCTTCTGCCGTACTCGCGTTCTGCCGCGCAGCATTACCATCGCAAAAGCCATAAACAAATCATCATATCATAATTGTTCTACATCAATAATGTGTATTACTGATTACGTATTAAATTATTATTATTATTTTTTGTTTAAATTACTATGAAATTGACCAAAGTGGGATTAATTCAAGAGCGATTTTCTCAGAAACCGTTAAAGATAACGATTTGAAACAAGAGTACCTTTTTAACGTAAAACAGTTCGGGAAAACGGAATTTGCTGTCCAATTTGTTAAAAAGTCAAAGATGAAAAAGTTACACACGCAAAGTACCAAGGGCCCCCCCGTACCCACCCCAATGGACCTTGTGGAAATAAATGGATTAGTCCATCAAATTGCTCTTCAAAATTTAGCTGTGTATACCAAATTTCATTCATTTATCACAACGCGATTGAGAGATATTGCAAAAAAATGATTTCTATTCCTCCATCTTTAATGGGTCCCTGTGCCCTTAGGAAGCATTTCCGGACCCATGTTCATATGAACTTTTTTTACTTAGATTTGATCATAGAATCGGCCTGTTCAGGGTTGGCAGCTAATTATGAGACACCCTGTATAATGGTAATAATATTAATATAGATGCTTTCTTAATGTTTAGAAGTAATATGTACATACTGTACAGTATGTTTAAAATTAAATCGACACTATCGCTAACTCTTTTATTGGCAGAGATTGGAAATAGCGTTTTTTCTGTTTACCATTAATATCACCTAAAAAGTATAACAGTTTTAGTAATTTAAACAACTTCGTAGCTTTAATAATAAAAAAGATTCAATTATGGTGCCGACCTAATTATGAATACTCTGTATATTAAGTAAATACCGAATTCATGTGTAACGTAAGAAAACTAATTTAAAGTCACAATTTTTAACATAAAACATGTTTGCAAAATTACAATAGTTATCACGGAAATAATAATAAAAAACTATTAAAATATATCCCCCTAAATGTAAAGATAAAGATAACGTTTTTTACAAATCCAATGTCATACTTTTACAAATAACTTTTTTTCAGTGTATATCGATATGATTTTTTCGTTCAATAGAAGGCTCCATTTTTGTTGTATCCTATGTATAACATTTGTATACGCCTTTCTTTTCGTTTTTTTTACGCAAAACAATAATGGGTTGTTTACATAATTCAGCAGAATAATTAAAGCATCCTGTTTTCTCTAGTGCATTCATATTTTCTTAATTAGATGGCTACGAAGAGGCATTGTATGTCAGCTGTTCTTGAAACCCAAACATAAATTTTCAGGAGTACTGTCAAGTCGTAAATTTAAGTATAACACAGACGTTAAGCTTTATAGAATGGGTAAAATAAAATTTTAGAGGCGTTCTTAAATAGTAACAAGGATTAATTTATATATCATATTATATTATGTTGCCGCTGCTCTACGAAAACAGATCTACATAGTGGGTGTACAATGTGAGACCTTTGTATATTATCTAAAAGAGGATAAATGTAAACCAGGTGCTTCATTAGGTAGCGAAAATTATACAGTGTGGAACAGCCAAATGGAATATATGTATATAGTATTTCAGTTATTGTGCATTTTATAAAAAATCCCGAGACACGTCAATTTTGGATTCTGATTCTTGTAGCGTAAAGATTTCATCCCTAAATTCAGCCCTTTTCGAGTAGCAGTTACAACCCCTACATTTCTAAGTAGGAAGTACGTCATTTGTAAGGTCTTTTCATTATCTGTTCAAATATTTCATGGCTTTCATATCGTTTTGTTCTTGCAGACTAGCAAAAACAGTTTCAGTGTTCTTTTTAAATGTTATCAACTAAAAAGAAGACAAACATTTCTCAAAATTCTTCATAGCTGGCATTCCCAGTTTGATTAAAAACGCCACAGTTACTTTCTATTTAATTGACAGTAATAATTAGTTGTCAGTGTGTTGTTAAAGGTTCGAGTTTTGCTAATTGCAAGTCCTGAGCATGGTTTATTTTACAGAAATGCATAAAATAACAATTATTATAGAGATGGTTGGTTACGGAGATAAAATGCGACCACAGGACGAAGATGCTCGCCTATTTCAAGAAAAATTTTTTGATTCGTCGCCTATATCCAAGGTAGAATTAGCAAAATTGAAAAGTAGTTTCGCGAAAATGGACATGTACGGCAGATCAAAAGAGAAGATTATAATGCAACGAGTAATGGTACAAAATTAGATGTACTGCTTGAGTTGGAAGAAAATCCATATAGTTCAAGTCGACAACCAGTTTCCCATTCCTCGACTAATCGCGTATTAAAAGAAAATAAAATGCATCCTTCTAAAATGATAACAACTCAGGAACTTAATGAGGACAATTTAAATAGTAGAATGTATTTTTGTGAACAAATGATTCAAAGGTTAGATATCCAACTAGAAAATGTTTTGTTTTTTGATGAGTCCACTTTTGCTTTCTACGGCCATGTTAATCGTCAAAACTGTCGCTACTGGGCTAATAAAAATCCTCACTGGATGAGAGAACTACATATAGCAAAATCCTGGAAAGATTAATGTTTGGGCGAGGATAATTGGAGATGATGTCATTGGTCCCTTTTCCATTGATGACAGTTTGAATGGAGGTAATCATTTACATCTACTTCTACTCCAAAATAATGTCGCGCCAACTTTAACCAACTTATATCTCGCTCAAGCAAACCCACTGATTGCAGCCGATGTCATATGGTTCTAGCAGGATGGAGCACCACCACATTACCGAATCAATGTCCGGCAATACCTCGAATTAACATTTCCAAATCAGTGAATAGGGAGGTGAGGATAGCTAGAATGGCCAAAGCGTTCTCCTGTTCTTACACCTTCAGATTTCTTTCTATGGAGATATGTGAAAAGTATGGTACACAAAACTAAATCAGAAAACATTAGAAGACGTTTTTATATTCGATCAGGATACTGCCAAGACGTTCAAGGAACTTATTTTGTACATCTCTTACTTGAATATAGTTTTAGTTTGCTGTAGTAAATTTCGTCAAGCAGATGAATTTATTTCTTACTGCTAATTTTTTCAGTAAATATGAAAACCATAGACAGCATTGTTGAATAGACAATGAAAAGACCTTCCAAATGAGGTATACAAGCCCCTACTTTTCATTTGGGGGTTGCAACTGCCACTCAAATTCAATTCAAAATTGAAAGCCTTCAACAAATCAATTCGCTTGTCTCAGCATAAATGTATTAATCTAAATTCAGGCGAGAACGTTTACGTTGTTCCTGGAATGATATTTTCTTTTATGTGATTTATCTGTGTCTCTCTTTAGATTCCAGCAATAGTCTGCTAACATATTCTTCCCCCAAACACCTCGATATCTTTGTGCAAACTCATTCAGGTCCTGGTGCATTCTTTCTCCTTATTCTTCACTAAAAGCTCCCAACAAAAACACTTAATCATTTAGTCAGAGAGATAGAGGTGTGCAGGTAAAAAACAAACATCAAAAAAAACAAGGATAGGTGAGCATTCGTAAAGTGTTTTTCAATTTTCTTCACCTCCTATTCTTACTTAAACCTTCAAACGACATTGAACATGAGGCGATAGAGGTCAACCGACGTCTGATTCAGACTTGGAGACCCAAAGAACCTATGTATGAATTTTTTCAGATTTATTCTATTTGGTTGTTCCATACTGTATATTGTATATGTAGTTTTTTACTATTTATCTCATGTGAAAATGAATGTCTTAACTTTCAAAACCACCGTAAAATTTCGTAAATTAACCAAATAAACTTTAAGTTAACCAAACTTCTTTCTCATATTTAGGAATTTGTTTCTAACGGGAGATTGCTCTTGATAAATGCACCAGATTATTAAGTTAAAAGCGGCTAGAAATGACAGAGACAATTATTATTTTTTCTGCACATACAGGACATTCTAGTTTTATTAAAAAAACAACCAGGAAAAGATAGAACCAGTAAAGGCAAAGATACTCTGCTAGGTATATAGTTTTTTTTTCGAATTCTCAACAATTGTTTTCAAGAATAGGGTGTTGATGTTGAAATAAATATTACTTTATTGCAAAAATTTCTGAAGAAGTTTGACCTAGACTGATGAAACTTGGGCTAAATATATCTAATTATACACAACAGTTGATTGAAATAGGGTGCTTTCATATGAACATTTCTTCAAAAATGTTTCGTATTCGAGATAAAGGCTGCTAAAGTTACAAGAAAATATATTATTAATTGCATTTTGTACAGTGTTTTACAGTGGCGGAGATATTAGTTATAGCTCTAATTAATTTAAAAAGGGCAGTGCACCTCTATGCCAAGTAGAAATAATTCACATTCTTCGGTGAATCTTCTAAACTGATGTAATTTTTCTTCATACCTATCTGTACAGTTTCACGGAAATTCCATTTTTTTATTATTCACTAAATTTATCGGATTTATTTTTAAAACGGACTAAAATATGAGAGCTTATAAAAGAACACATCATTTTTAAAAAACGTGATCAACCTAGTGATTTAAATAGAACTATTTGATATTTGGAATTGTTCCCTTTACATTTTTGGTTTTGTAACGAAATTTGGATCCACCTGTCATTACCAATACGGGAATATTAGACGCTACTGATTAACTTAATACAAAACGCGAACTACTATGTCGTATTTTCTTTCGTGTATACCTAAAATATTTTGTTACAACTATTTATGTACAAAGTATTTAAAATGATACATTGTTGCTTGTGAAAGTTGCCGCGAGATGAAGAGCAATTATTTACAGAAACAATAATTATTACTTTATTACAGTTAAAGAAACAGCTTTCACACACAATAGTTTAACGCACAATCTTGGCGAAACAACAACGTTTCATTGAATTTAAAAACAGTTCTTTTTACCTGCAAATTAGAAATATTTACTTTTTGAATCCACTTGCGATTGTCAGCCGTTGTGATTAAAAAATCAAGATGGAAGTTAGGAACGCACTGGTGATTGTCAGACATACGAGCTGCTTAAATAGAATATACAGCTGTACTGAATAATACGAGGTTTGTTAAAAAAGTAACGGGAATTGATAATTTTCTCAGAAAGTGCTTGCAATAGATTTTCATCTTTGTACAATTTTAATATGTGACAGGTATTTCGTGTACAGTATTGTTGTCTAAAAATACGGACCACCATCACAACAGGAAAACAATCTGCCGTGCTCAAAAACTGACATTCTTCGTCCTTCAAAAAATTTGAAAAAAGATTTGTAATGAACTGTATAAATTTCCTTGTCTTGATTATTTATTCCGGATATCATGGTTGTTAACAGGAGATAGTGTATCCAAATTGTTGGCGGTTTTTGAGAATGTTGCTCTTTGGCGAAATATGCCAACATAATTTTTCCGGCAAATCTTTTGGCTTTTTTTTAATAACATATTTTCAGAGTACCTAGATGTTATGCAAAGTTTTATCTCAATGCGGATTGTTTTACAGTAATCGATAGTAACGAAAACACCGTAATTAATTACATTAATTTACTTAAATTTAAAACTACTTAATGCAAAGATATCAAATCATGAAATGAATGAAATATAAATATATTTCATGTCGAGTAAATATGGATATTGATTATCTGCATACAAATGATCTACCAAGAACGTAGGTGGCTAATACTATTCGATAATGAAACAACGTGAATTTATTATTAATCACATAGTTTAGTTTACATTGATTGATTATCGGTATGAAGAGACATGCCAAAGTATAATGAGTAATGCGAGGACCTAATCGTAATTGTACATCCTATTTGTTTACCCGACAGATGTTTTGGACTTTTACAGTCTTGCCATTTAGCCTTGTTAGTCAAAATTAAATTTATAAAATTAACCCCTTGACCAATCTTTTTAGTGTGAGGTGTTACTTATTAAAAAAAATAAAGATAATACCGAATTAATTAAAATCTATCTGTTATTGTCGACAGTAATGTTATTTTTGACCTGCACCATGTTAGTTAACAAAGATAAAGTTTTTTTGTAGTACTGCATACTTTTTTGGGTATGTAATTTTGACATTTTTATGATAGTTGCATGTACAAAATAAATATTATTCTAAAACGGTTCATAAGTGTTAAATGTATCTAAAATCGAAAGTAAAAAGCTGATAAAAAGTAATAACTAAGATCGAGTTTTTTTAATTTTGACTGCCTGCATATTAACTTCAAGAATATCCCATTAAACTGGATCATCTGAACGAACAGGGTTACGAGATGTGGCACAATAACGAACTTTGCAGTTGAACAATTTTCTTCAGAAAAAACTTTGAATCTGGATGTACGTACCTCTGTATGGTAATTCTATTTGGTCTGTACACAGGTCCTTGTAATTCCGGGTCTCGATTCTTCTGGATTTCTGTTGTATTCCTATAGAATCTTGACCAAAATCTTCTCTCCCTCACCAGAATTCTTGTATTATATCTATGGCATGTCATGTGTCTGCGTTGTGATCCGCAACTGCGGATTTTTCTAGATTGTTATTTTTCAAGTGATACTTCCATCGTGAAACTAGTTTCTGGATGTATCTAGAAATTGAAGAAATTAGTACCCTGACATTCTGTGATGAACGTCGCTGAGTTTCATTACCGCCCAGCCCAAAAACAAAATATTGTTAACACATTAGTACACCGAGTACGTACCATATGTGAGCTAGACATACACGAACAGAAATATAGAAGGTGTCGTTAGACACCTAAGACATCTAAGGATAAGGAAAATTAGGAATATCTGGCAACAACCTATCTGCCCTATATACAAAAATGTACTGGCAAGATAAACCGTGTCTTAAGGAAACATAATATTAATACCATCTGTAACACCTCAAGGAAGACAGAGATAGTTTTCCCATTCTTGTAAAGAACATATACCTACATTTGGAATTAGAGGAAAAGTGTGAAGACACGTCAGTACGAGGTTAAAGGGGCACAAGTGTCACTTCGAGAATGACAACCTAAAAAAAATCAGCTGTTGCGGAGCATAGGGCACGCAATAGACCTAACTAATACCAGAAGTCTTATGATAGAAGAAAAAAATTACCAAGACTCTACAAAGAGCCAGTAGAAATCCATGAGAATCGAGATGAAGTGGTTACAGTTACCTTTGGAAGCGACATCCGTCAAAATCAAGAATCGAAACGTCATGGACCAGTGCACACAGCAAATATAAATACCAGCCAGAGGACTTAAAAAACCACCGTGTTTCATTCATTCATTTTGAACGAAACTTTCGATAAATAAATTGCTTTTTCTTATTTTTTCCAATGCTAGAGTAAATCAGTTAAATAAAATTAGATTGGACGATTCAAAGGTCCTTTAAAATAAATGTTATTTAACCCGTCTTACCATTACCTTTTTTTAAAGTTTTTAGTACCCTGTAGAAGTTTGGTGTTTGGGATGAAAATATACAGAGTGTAACTAAATAAGTGTAAAACATTTAAGGGGGTGATTCCTCATCGAAAAAAAGATAGGATCTTTCATATAAAGAAACTTCATTGGAGCATCCCTTGTTAAGATATAGCCCCTTAAAGGGGGTACATAAAATTTGTTTAACAATTTTTTTCACAAGCACTAAACAAGTTACAATATTGAAATTAACCTGACATTTTCTACTACCAAAAAGACACTTAGCCAGTAATTTATTTGGTTTACCCCATGGTTGTAAGGGGTGGAAAACGCAACCCCTAAAATTTATTTCCAACGTAATTTTTTGTCTTATTATTTTTTTACCATTTAAAAATTTATTTCCGATAGCCTGTTTCATTCTAAAAAAAAATGTCTCTTGAATTTTTTGCCCAAATTAAACCAGTTCGCAGCAAAAAATTATTTTACGAACAACTACAGAGATACATCGTCATAAATGCGGACTGGATTTACTGTTATTTTGTAGTTACTACCTGCATTAAATGATTAAAGGGGAATAATCAAAACTAATTTAATAATAACAAAACATACAACATGTAGAAATCATAGTAAATGTTCAATATGTCTACCTTCAGACATTACGCATGCGTCTAGACGTCGGCGCATTGAGCCACGTATTCGCTCAAATATTCCTGGAGTCTCTCTAATTACCCTGCACGCATCGATAATGCGGTTTCTTAAGTCCTCTACATCGCGAACAGGAGTACGATAAACCAAATGCTGCAAATGGCCCCAAGTAGACAAATCCAGAGGATTGAGATCCGGGGATCGAGCGGGCCAATTCTGTGGTCCTCCTCGACCTATCCACTGATTTGCATATGTTTCAGTTAAATGCTGACGTGCTACTTGACTAAAATGGGCGGGAGCCCCATCATGCATAAAAACCATATCCCTTCTGACGCCCAAAGGAACTTCCTCCAGCAGTACGGGGGGATGCACTTTTCTTAAAAATTGAACGTATGCCTCACCATTTAATCGAGGAGGTAGAAAATGAGGCCCAATTAAATAATCCCCAATAACTCCGACCCACACCTTAAGAGAAAACTGTTCTTGATGGTTAGTTTCGACAATAGCGTGATGGTTTTCATCAGCCCATATGTGGTAATTATGAAAATTAATAATCTTGTCCCGAGAAAAACTACATTCGTCTGTGAATTCGATCGTCTTCAGAAAGTCACGATTTCTTCTAATCATTTCCAGCATCCAATTGCAAAATTCAAGACGGTTCGGAAAGTCTCGCGGTAACAGTGCCTGTACTCGTTGCAGATGGTAAGGGTATAAGAGATGTTCCTTTAAAATTCGAAATACCGTCATATGATCAACATTTAGCTGGAAAGCAATCTTTCTAGTACTGGTAGTAGGTTGTTCTTCTATCAAATTAAGTACTGCTGCCTCAAGCTGTGGTGTTCTTACTTCTCGATGGCGACCACAATCCTGCGTTCTTTTGTTGAATGAACCATATTCACGTAATCGTTGATGAAGTCAGACAAATATTCTATGTGAAGGATGCTGCCGTTGAGGATACATTTCAGCATATCTTGTAGAAGCTTCTAACCCATTCCCCTGCGACAGACCGTAAACGTAATGCATATCAGCCATTTCCTCATTTGTGTATGCCATTTTAATAACAAGTGAATTATTAAAGTAACAAATTAAGAACAGAACAATACACAATTAGTATTACTTCAATTTCAAAAATTTACAAACTGACAGCTTGATTCCAATTTAATTGTCAGTATCGCTAATGGCGGCCTACTAGATAAATTAGTTTCGTATTTTCGTTTTATGGCGATATGTATCTTGTTCGTAAAATAATTTTTTGCTGCGAACTGGTTTAATTTGGGCAAAAAATTCAAGAGACATTTTTTTTTAGAATGAAACAGGCTATCGGAAATAAATTTTTAAATGGTAAAAAAATAATAAGACAAAAAATTACGTTGGAAATAAATTTTAGGGGTTGCGTTTTCCACCCCTTACAACCATGGGGTAAACCAAATAAATTACTGGCTAAGTGTCTTTTTGGTAGTAGAAAATGTCAGGTTAATTTCAATATTGTAACTTGTTTAGTGCTTTTGAAAAAAATTGTTAAACAAATTTTATGTACCCCCTTTAAGGGGCTGTATCTTAACAAGGGATGCTCCAATGAAGTTTCTTTATATGAAAGATCCTATCTTTTTTTCGATGAGGAATCACCCCCTTAAATGTTTTACATTTATTTAGTTACACCCTGTATAGAAATATAAAAAATGTATATATACGGAAGTACATCGCATTGATGTCATGAGTATAGCACATATTGGAGACAACATTTTATATATTTCCTAACAAGCATACCGACACGAAGCACAGCGTCAAGGTGTATTCTGCTTACAGCCTCTATAGGAGCCTAGCGACTAAGAAGGTAAGTCTGTATATCCTGGGTAAGTGCCCAGGATTTGCACGTAGTAGAATGACTCTCCTGGGAAAACCCTTTTTGGAATTCAAGGAGCTAAGAGAAATATCGGCAGGAAGCTTTTGGACTTTGGTAAAAGGATAAAGCTATTTGCTGAATAGATTTAAATAATGAAACGCACAATAGGCCTGATTAGGCCGCGGTGCTATGGGACTTGAATAGGACTTAACTACAGGAAGAAAAAGAAGAAGAAGAGGAAGAAAAAGAAGAAGAAGGTAATTGAAGGGTAAGAAGATGAGGCTGGATTTAGCAGCATCAGAGAGTTACTGTATTTAGTTATTCGTTGTACATTTATAATCATAATTCTCTAGTTTAAAAAGTAATAAAATATTTGTGTCAAATTAAATACAGGCATTGTTATCTAGTTACTTCTAAATCTAGTTTTAGCAGAGAATATATTGATATACATCATAGATGTAAGAAGAGATACATGGAACATATAAGTACTACTGCGCATATTTCAAATTTACCACTCTTTCCACCTACCACTACTATGTTATTCTGTTGTTGATCAAACTGATTTGATTGTTATTTACAATGCATTGTTTAATATTCGTGTGGATTATAATTAAATCCGAATCATTAACTGATAGCAAATTTAGACGAATATACAATAATCGACATTTTTTGCAAATACCTAAATATTTTAAAGATCTTTCCCCCAGTAAATTATGTGTAGGCAGTAAAACAGTATAAACATACAATTGTTTTTGGTTGTTAGAGACTGTAAATCCACTGTGTTACGCCCGAGCTATAACTCACAGCTGAGCTCGTTGGGTTGAGATGTTCCTTCCCAGAAGGAAGTTGAGATTGATCGATTGTGAAGTTGTAATTGATTAAGTAGTGTAATTTTCCAGCAGCGAGGTAGGAGTCTATTAGCCTTGCAGTTCTCCATCTGCGCTGCACAATGACCAAACGTATCCTAGTTTATCCATCCATTAAAAATCACCATCAAAGAGAAGTGAAAGACTCGACGAGAGTAAAGGGATTACGGACGTTTTATACCCACTTAAATTTGTATTTGCTGTTTATGGCAGGGAGTTAAACGTCTTAATAATGGCCAGCGGACAATTATCAGCACGTTATTAGTTGTTTATTATGCTATATCTTCCTGAGAGCGATAATGAAATCTCGGAAACAACTAACGTCGTTTTACTGTTGCTTAGCGCAGTTTATTGTCTGTCCATTCAGTTCTAGTAGGCAAATGATTTATAGCAAGCTTAATAAATACAAATTAGATCTCTTATTTGCATTATTTTTTAAAGTTTAATTAACGAAAATAATTTTTTTCAAAATCAGATATCACACATTAATTACAGACAAGAAAATCGTTTCTGATGTTCTAGCAAAACAAAGTAAAGCAAATTTTTGTAATTGTGTAAAATGGTTATTTTTCCATGATATTCACAATTCCAGTGGCTTCAATAAACCTATAGTAGGATCGTATTCGATGCAAAGTAGAGCAAAAAGTTGTCGATCTTAAAGGAAAATCGTGTCATCATTTTTAGGAGGCGTAAGATGAACCATTTGAATTTAAAATGAAATTCAATGTTAAATCTGAAATACCGCTGCATACGCACTGTGTTCTGGTAGTAGCTGTAGTGGCACAGGTGCATCGAGTGTACGAAATGGTCGGTTATACGTCAAATACTAACCCGGCGAGCTTGGTCGTAAAACCGAGAGCGCCTCCAAAAAAATAAGTAAACAACAGTGGCGCGTACAGAGGTAAAATGTAGTACATATGTAGAAATTAAAAAACAAATTGGATTTATAATAAATTACATTTAAAATAAATAGTTTATGAGAATAAAGGAATTTTTGTAGGAATAACGGTGCCAGACGTGAACTGATCCATTCGTCCCTTCATAATGTATAAAGGAATTATTCAATTTCTAAAACTCTTAAAAGTGTATGGGACTGGATCCCTTGACAGGCAATGATTTGTTACTTTGCATCGAATATGATCCTACTATAATTGAGAATCCCAAAGAACAATTTAATAGGCATTTTACCTTCAAGAAGTTTTAAGAAATGTTTATGATGGCTGCTATTCTATGATCTAAGTAATCTATGGTTTTAATAATGTTAAATTTGGCTTTTACACTTCATGCTATTGGAAAAGATTTGAAATATTCTTCAAAACGACATACAGAAACTAATTTGCTGTTAGAACTAAGTAATTCTGTGTGTTTTTATAATTTTAAAATTACATGAATAAAGTGAATAGGTTTTATTACTTTTCAATACTACGTAGATTTAAGCAAGAAAGTTTTGAAACCCTACGTATTTAGTGCATATCAAAATTATTAAAGTGAAATGACTAAGTTGCAGAGTGTATTTGGTATATTATATTCCCTTTATATCATTTTAAATGAAACTGAAAAAGTGTTCATGTTTATAGTAAAATTATCGAACAGGCAGTTCGATATATCTATCTGTACTGACAGAGTCTGAGTTTCATTCTGCCACAAAACTAAATTTCTCTACTATCATAATATCAATAATATATCAATATCAACAATATCTTCATAACAAATTACTTAAATTGCCCTTATCATTTTTTCCTTGTCCTGTTCATGAATGAAAACTTGTATTTTTGACTTTGTTATAAGTTGAATAACTCTTCTACCAACATAGTTAGTTGATTAATGATGTTCAGACTGGATTTTGAACCACGACTCACCGACGCTTACCGAGAAAATTAACAATTCCCATTAATTTTTTATCAAACCTCATATATATTGCCTATTATTTATTGTTTGCTAGTGATTTTTAAACCAAATACTGTTATTATCTAAAAAAAACTAACTGGTTGTCATTAAGCAAATTTTTATTGTAAAAGGAAAGAAAACATTTGTTGAGCTAGAGACCCAGAAATGACAATTAGGGTTCATTTATTTGGTCGCCATGTTCTTGAAGAATATAATGAAAGAGGCAGTAATTAGTAACATATTTTAAAATTCCTCGTTCAATAGTAACTATAGTACTTAAAAAATAAGTAAATTACCGTTCCCTGTCGAAAAAATCCTTCAGTATTTATAAAGTTAAAAATTATTATCCAAGTAAAGTTTTCTATTTTTGTAATAAATGCTTATTGCTTACTTTTAAAAACTATTTTGTGCATTTTCAAAAGCAATCTGCTATATCTTAAATATCCCGTTTTAGTGTTCTAGCGTTTAAATTGCTATTCCTTGATGTGTATTTATATATCACTATTTGCTTTTATTTACAAATAATAATTCCTAATTTTATCGAATTTTAAATTTATTACAACGCTAATTACTTTTTAGAATTAAGCATAAAGAAGTTCAAAAGTGATAAACATTGTATTTCATGGTATTCTATGCACGCAGGAACTTTTGTAGGAGATTTTAATAATTTTTTTCTAGGAAATGGTTGAGTTTAGGACCCATGTCATATAAGGTTTTTTTTGTTTATTTTAATGTATCCTATCGTCTGTTAAAATTAAGGCAGTTAAACTTCTAACACCTTGTATTCTTACATCCAAACATATTTCTCATAGAATTTCATAAATCGTTTTATAACTCCTCTACAAACATTCAGAAAACCGAAAAATGTTTCATGGTACATTATATATTATATTTGTACTAGAAATGTTTCAAATGTGATTGTTTTCCTGAATACAGAGACATGAACAGTTATTGAGAACTAACATATCTGTGGTCGATATTCCTCCCTGTTCTCTAACCCTTAATAGAAAAAAAATAGTTAACTTGATTATCAATAACATACCAGGTATGTCCTATTTCTGATCATTCGCAAAACAGATATTTGTTGCATCATCACAGTTTACATAACTACACAGGAGATACTAAATCACTGGAAGTTATGGAAATTCCAGAATGATAATTTGGAACTGAATAATTAAAAAAAAATCGTATATTTCGTAATAAAACAAGCAAAGGTTTAAATATAATATAATCCTATTTTTATTAATTAAATTTATAAATAGATTTATTTACTAGTATAGTTACATCACCGCTCATGTGGTTCTTATGTTTACGTTAGATCAAACAGTAAAGCGGGGTTTACATTGGTACAGTTTAGTGTTTACAGTTTGTTTAGGAAATTACTGTTTATACACTGATGAAAACTGTCTATGCTATTTCCCAATCACAAATGAGGGGATATAACATTCTCATCTATCTCCTCATCTATCTACTGTCTAAAGTCAACTCCAGATAATACGACCACTCACCAAACAATCATCAAAACCAAATATGTTAAATAATTGCAGATTATTTAGACAAAATCTGAAGTATCAAGTGTATCAGACACATGCGTAATGTATTTATGTGAAATATGAGTACATGACATAAACTGAATTTGGATTCAGTATCAGTTGTTTTTTCATACATTGGTGATAACTAAATATGTGTTTCTCAAAGTTGTAGTTCAGACGTGTCTGAAGTAAAGGAGGAGTTCCACAAGGGTCTAATCTTGAATTCCTTTTTTCTTATGCTTCACAAATTCCTTATCCTATATTTTTCAATATTTCCTTTGTCTATGCTATAGACTTTGGAATCGTCCAAAATCTTATTGTTTTAATAATTTTTAATATTACCGAAATTTCATTTTAGCTATCTTCTATAAATTATAAATATTCTATAAATAATAATAAATATTTTTATGATCAAAATTTCAAAATATGAATTTGGAACTGAACTACACATTAATAGTTATTTATTGTACCTATAAGTGTTTTTTTTAAGTAGCATTTAATCCACGCAATAATATTTAATATTCTTAAGTGGATAAAAGGCAATTAAAACACAAATGCAATACCACGCTTTATCCATAATCACATCACAATCATATTTGTGGACTCAATTTATGAAATTTAATAAAAAACTATTCGCACGACTTGATATTTCTTACTAATACCCAATGAAACGTGGTAGGTTTTATTATACCTACTGGTTGCTATGGTACGTTGTTTTTATCAATTATTTAATAAACAGTTCTATCTGAATTTGGTAAAAATGCAATAAAGTAATTTAAGGAATGGAGGGAAAAAACGGAGAGTAATGACAATAAATGAAGAAGTCATACTATCGTATTCTTTAAATTTGAAGAAAAAATATGCAAGTTGATTTATGTGGTCGAAGCATTCGATGTTGAAGGCTACTATAAAGGTCTACAAAACTATAGATATTGGAAAATATAACAAGCTTACTGCTTATTGGAAGAGGATACAAAGCAAAAAAGCTGTAAAAAGCAGTATTGGAAAGAGCACATATTGAAGAATTTTTGACTGGAGCTTCCGATAAAAATTATTTAATGATTAAGGTAACATCTCTTTACCTTTACATGTTAGGTATATAGCGAACTTTGAATTATTTTAGGTTGAACTAATAATGGGGGGTTTCTTGTGCCTGTCGATACTGCGAATTGACAAATTTGAAAATTAGTGACGTAGAGGACGTTGACTTACTACTTGTTTCAGTACCTGACANTAATAATTTTTAATATTACCGAAATTTCATTTTAGCTATCTTCTATAAATTATAAATATTCTATAAATAATAATAAATATTTTTATGATCAAAATTCCAAAATATGAATTTGGAACTGAACTACACATTAATAGTTATTTATTGTACCTATAAGTGATTTTTTTTTAAGTAGCATTTAATCCACGCAATAATGTTTAATATACATAAGTGGATAAAAGGCAATTAAAACACAAATGCAATACAACGCTTTATCCATAATCACATCACAATCATATTTGTGGAGTCAATTAATGGAATTTAATAAAAAAATATTCGCACGACTTGATATTTCTTACTAATACCCAATGAAACGTGGTAGGTTTTATTATACCTACTGGTTGCTATGGTACGTTGTGTTTATCAATCATTTAATAAACAGTTCTATCTGAATTTGGTAAAAATGCAATAAAGTAATTTAACGAATGGAGGAAAAAAACGGAGAGTAATGACAATAAATGAAGAAGTCATACTATCGTATTTTTTAAATTTGAAGAAAAAATATGCAAGTTGATCTATGTGGTCGAAGTATTCGATATTGAAGGCTACTATAAAGGTATACAAAATTATAGATATTGGAAAATATAACAAGCTTACTATTGTTGGAAGAGGATACAAAGCAAAAAAAGCTGCAGTATTGGAAAGAGTTTGAAGAATTTTTGACTGGAGCTTCCGATAAAGATTATTTAATGATTAAGGTAACATCTCTTTACCTTTACATGTTGTTAGGTATAAAGCGAACTTTGAATTATTTTAGGTTGAACTAATAATGGGGGGTTTCTTGTGCCTGTCGATACTGCGAATTGACAAATTTGAAAATTAGTGACGTAGAGGACGTTGACTTACTACTTGTTTCAGTACCTGACACCAAAACGGGCATTTCAAGAAAATTTACACTTATAGAAGAAGGATTTTGTGTGAATGCTGTTGAAATATGCAGAAAATATACTACTCTGCGACCAATTAATCAAAAATGTACTTCTGAGCTTGTTGGAATCAACACATTGGCGAAGGTACCCTCAATAGTTTGCTTTATTTCTGAATATCGCAAATCCAGAAGCATATACTGGCCATTGCATAAGGTGCACGCACTTCAACAACTTTATTGGCCAATAAACGTGCTGATCTTACAACCATCAACCATGCATGGGAGAACTCCTCTGTAGGAGAAAGTTATGCTGAGAAGTCTATCTAATAAACTTGATATTGCAAGGAAAATCCAAGGAAAATATAGCTGTTCCTTACAAGAAGAGACATCCGTAACTTGTGCAAATTCTTCACAATCGGTAGATGTTATGCATTCCAAAAATGATGGCAACAATGCTACAAGGGTTGTTATTAACGGAAAGGAAATTAAATATGATAAAATTAAAAATGAAATGTCTATTACTATAAATGTAAATGGCAATGTTAATAAGTAAATAAATTAAATTTATTATTTTTTCATTATTCTACTAGTGAAATAAAGTTACTTCATTCCATTAGTGGATAAAGAATCACTTTAGACGGTTCATATGTGTGGATAAAAGTCCGATTATAAGGTGACTGTGGATAAAATAAATTAAGTGTTTTATGACTAATATATTTAATATTATTAAACAGAGGGAGTACGTTTTTACTTTTGTTAATATTTTTTTGTAGAAAAAAAATAGGCGTCTGATAATTACTCAGTAAATTATAAAATTCAATGTGTCAATTCTTGACACTTTTGTAATCGATATAACTTCTAGCAAGATAAAAAGTTTTATTTCGTAATTCATACAATTCTAAATTGTCAGCATTTTATAACCTATCCGGTATTGTGTAAACTTGCCAAAGAAATCTGGCGGTAGAGCTATCCTGGGTAATTACTTGTACTAGTAACTAAGTAAAATAACTATACAGTGTAAGTGCTGCTTAATAATTCTTTGTTAACTTTATTTCTGCGCACTTTCAATGGTAATTCCGCGAAATACAAAAATGTGGCGCATTCAATTAACTACATACAACTCGGTGGTGCCTCATCGAAAGAATAATTAAGGCAGGTCATGGTACAATGGAAATAAAAAGTCCAGTTTTATGTTCATTGCCAACAACTACCTACTACGCTTTAAAATTGTGGCAGACTTTAGGTTGTTACTTTGTTATTGTTTGTCATGTTGTTTTTTAATAAGGCTTATGTCACCAGTTGCATATCCTTAATGTTTCAAGAATGCTAATCCACCTTTTTTAGTGGGTTATGCGTCTTATTTTTCTTATTAGAACGTTTTGGAGAAACACTTTCAATTTTAATAGTAAACAATTTGGGGAAACAAGTTATGCGCGTAAATTACTGAGAAAAACAAACAAGATCGGTAGTCCGTTTTAGTAAATTTAGTAAATAAAATGAATGTTCTTTGTTATTACTTCAATTAGTTTGTTTACGTAAGCATATTTCTAATACTCAATGAATCCTCAACTTCTAATATAATTTCTGTTAAATTTTTAGTTAAAAATAGTTCACTATTTGAATAATAACAAAGTACAAGCATAGGAATTATTGACGATTATTCGTTTTTCAAAAATTTTTGAAAACTTATTGGCACAGTTGTGTTTCATTTTATCGATAATCTGTAAAATTATCGGCCCTGGGGACTTGAAAATCCTCAAGGGATTGAAGAGAAGCCTTCACATAGCCTTTGAGAAATCGTATGTTGTAGGTACATTGTAAGCTGGAGCGTATTTATTTATGAAAAGTCGATGGTGAAACAGTTAAATCGGTAATATATTTTTTAGGTAGATGTCCCCACGCCAATCACTGTCTTTATCAGGAATACATTTTTTGGATGGTTGCGTAATCTCTTCCAATATCAACTAAGCTTCAGAATCGTGTGATTCCACCCCTATAGGTTTTTTTTTCGTAGAAAACATATGTTAACAACCCCCAGATGATTAATGATTTAAAACAAAACATAAGCCTATGTAGGTAATCCTTAAATAAGGAATAACATTATTTTTCAAGTTTATTAACTTTATTAAAAATTAAAATTCGGTGGGACGTCCTGATTTGTTTATATTAAATTTAGATCTCACAAAAGGATTTATACATGTATCAATTATCCGATTAAAAACAACTTTAATATTTGAAAGATTTGAGTATGCCGTTTAAAAAACTATCACTACCTACTACTACTGTCAGTACACACTTGGGTTACAAGTGATAGTATCGTATTTTCAAAATTCACCACACTTGGAACCAAAAAAAAAACGGCAAAACCCGCCTCAAATGTTATCGATCACAGAGCGAAGCCAATTTAAGTTCAAACTTCGGAAAATAATTTCTGAAGACAAAGAAATTAGGACCAAGAAAAGAATAACAGCCTGTACATTATTCTAGTCCACTCAAAAACCTAGTATATTCAGGAAATGCTTAACTGAACATCGCGATTTCCAGCCAGGGTCCAGGCAGCCGTATCAGACCGGATGCCACACGAGAGACGTCCGTACAAGTTGAAGTGGCTGTGACCGAACGTCTACCCTGGTAACCTCTCTCTTCAATCTGTCTGTCTATGTTCGTCCGACCTACGCAAAATTGTTCTGAAGTAACTTGATTTAAATCGTCTGATTTCGATCAAAGGAAGGTATCACTGAAGTATAGCTCGTTCGTTACGGGATATACTGCATATTTAGCAATAGTGACTTTGAAATAGTCAATTTAGTTCTTCTCAGAAATGACGTGTTTTCGGAGATTTTAACAAGAGCTTTATATAAAATAATATTTTACATTATAATATAATTAATAAATAATATATGACATACATCGTAAAACAATCTAACCTCACAAATGCTGTCATAAAATCTCCTAGGTGACATCCTAAATAGCAATATTTAAAAGATGATCAACTAACTTCATGAATAAATTTATCTGTATAGTCTTTCCGATTTCAATAGGAGAACCAAAAGGTTGGCAGTAACTACCAGGTTCGGTCGCTGACGCAGCAACTCGTTATTGAAATATTTGAAAAACTTGTTCCCATATTTATTTGACCATACCCATATACAGGTCTAGTCGCCCAATTGAAGAAAGAGCGCGCAAATGCGGCACAAACACAGCCGCACTAGGTGACATGGCCATAAATTTAGTTGTCAACAAATGACCTAGCAGTGCAGTGCAGCAATGCGAAATTTGGTGTGATTCAGGTAATTTGAGTTTATTATAGTCACCTTCTATTAATCATTCATATTACAATTGCTAAAGGGATATTTTGTTTACTAATGTTATTACAATATCACATTTTGGAGACCTTTTGAAACGGAACAAAACGAAATTTACCATCAATATAATACAATTGTTTGAGGACATAAATAATTAAAATATGTTGTTGGTCAAATGAACATATAATAGAAATTTTCTACACATATACAAATTATTATTTTTTACCTTTAGCAGAAAACATTTTTAGGGACGTCTATGAAACTCATTCAATTTTATTGCTAGGCGTTTTTAATGTTTAACTGACTTCGGAAAGACTATACCAAATTTCAATGCCTTATGTTTTTCCCTGAAAATATCTTATGTTTTGATGTTTTATCAGTTCTTGAACTTATGAGATCATTTCCCAAAATACTTTATATAATTATTTTTAGTACAAATATTGCTAACAAAAATCTAACTTTCAATGTTTAGATTTGTTTATTATTCTGTATACTTCTGTAAACAAGTATTCTTAATTGCTCATAATATTGTGATAAAGTAATAAATAAATTCGATAGGTTTGTAACAATTGAATTGACTAATAATGAATTTTAAATTAAGAAAATCTTGTCTTTTCACTAATGCTTCCAATAATCATTAAAAAAATAAAATATAAATTATCATTAAATACATAGGCTACCACCTTCTTTTTAAATAGATTTACATCCCTTAAAAAATAGAAAAAAAAATAGTTTTNATTAATAATACCATCAGTAAAAGAACCGTCCCAATTTATAATTTGGTTTTAAAAACATAAATCTGACTCTAAAATTGAATTTTGAACACTAATTTATAATAATTCCATATTTGATATAGAGTAATATGATATGTAGGATCCCATATTTATTTCAATTTTTCCGCAACTCATTTGGCTCGAAGCAATACAAGACATACAATTCAACTTATTTTAAGAACCAGCCCATTTTGCCGACATATGTTGAAATTCAGTTTTTTAAATTAAATATTATACTGTTGGCTTGTTATCTGCATGCCCCTAAACTAATTAGGTCATCAGCAACAAGCTAGATTTATAAGCAAACATATAATCCAAATGTCATGCTGTTTTCCAGTTTAATTTTCGTATCTCAACTAGTTTTCATTACACTTACTCACGAAATAGATGGTAATATAAGCACTTTAAGGTCCGTTTACAGTGGTATAGTAAATGTGTTAGCTACTAGCACCAGGAACTTGCAAGACAGCGACTAAGCCAACGTAGGAAGCCGGAAATGCAAAGTACTTGTACTAGTACGTGTATCTCTAGTGATGACAGGAAAGTGAATAATCTGCCTAGTCATTTAATTGTTACAAATCTTCGCCTTCCACTGATTGTTTATATATCTACGATTAGACTATAAACTAATCCAACGTAAATAGTTCCGTCAGACACTATTCGCTATCTCCTATAACCAAACTGTTAAGAAAGAATCACGTATTCACCGACAAAGGCCAGAAATCAGTACATGTAATTATTTAGACCATGGACTAAACTAGTATATCTATAGTACTTTGACCCCCTGAATTTAAGTTTAAAGTAAGAATTCCCGGATCAATTCGTGTTTTGGCCATAATATCAAGATAATCCTATAGAAAGCGGTTTTCAGGAGAACCGCAAAACGCTTTTGGAACATGGATCTCATGCATTGGGGGTCTGAAACTACATGACTGTGAGTTAGTAGGCTTCCCTAACGCTATAACCCCATAATCTTATAACCCCATATCTCTGGATAAACAACAAAGTGTAACCACAAAACTGAGGAATTAAGCATATGAACTTGTTTAACTCCGCAATCACTTAACCCGGGGGCATGCAAGCTTTTATAAACCCATGATCTGGGTCTTATAGATTTGTGTTACAAGTTTTTTCTGTATGCCCTAGATCACGAGTTTGCAGCAGCTTCCATGCCCCGGGTTAAAGGATGACGGAGTTACAACAGGATTACAAACTCAATTCCTCAGAGTTTTGTTGTTATACATTCTAGACTTACGGGGTTATTGGGTTATGTCAGCTCAGTGAATGAAAAGGTATTTTTTTGGAGGAAGGTACAGGATGTGGGATCTACTCTAGATCCCTACACATCCGATATCAGTGGGCTATGGATGTACATGCCATCATGATACAAGTCGAACTGCTGCTAAAGAAATTGCACGCAGGCAGATAACGAGCAAAAGTATTAGAATCTACACAGATAGTAGACAATCAGTACTGATCTTGCACAATCGGAAGATAATGTCCAGTTAGTTATGGGAATGCCACCATGCGCTGGTGGTGGCCTTAGCTACCAACAGCATATCTGTTGGGTTAAAGGACACGACCGGTGCAATGGCAATAAAGAAGCTGATAAGCTAGTTAGAAGAGCATCGAGTCTTACAATCTTAGGACACGGTCCTTCCAGTGTGCTCTCGTGGCACTTTTTGAAATGATTAAGGAAAATATCCACAAAATGTTTAGAATACGGTGGGATGAAATAAACAGCTGTCGATTTGCTAAGGAGTCCTTAGGATACCCCAGTAAAGACACAGCCAAAAAATACCTGACTATGTCCAGGTGACGGGTATTCACTGTGGGTTAAGGAAACACCTCTACAATATGAGGAAGTGTGAAAAATCTCTCTGTAGAGGTTGTGAGTAGGAAGACGAGACAGTTTTCCATGTACTCTGTGAGTGCACTGGTGTCTCGTCAACGAGAGAATCTGTGCTAGGAGAACGGTGGCCTCCTACGGCCTACAACAGAGAGATCTTCCTCAGCAACGTCATCACCTTTTTCTCCTTGATAGGTTGGTTGACGGTTCAGGAGAGCTGATCTCTCGCTGAGAGGATGCACAAGGGGCCCAATGAGGCCTAAGTGCTGTAACTCAGTACACTGAGTTACCATCCAAATTATTCCAAAATCCAGAAAAGTATTTTTTGGCATACTTTTTAGAGAAGTCAAAGAAAGTAACGTCCTCAGCATTATGCTAAAGTCAACATCGCTGGTAAATTAATATTGTGACATTTCAAAGTAAGCAATACGTCTGATGATTCCGCTCCATCAAATAACACTTCGTAAGATTTTCGGATGCAGCAAACTGATTACATTGCTAAGGAAATTAAGCGAAGGTTACAAACTTAAAAGAATTGAAAGACTTGAAATAGGAGGATATTAATGATTTTTGGGAGATGCTTTAGACGAAGACTATATTCGATAATTTTAGTAATTTAGATTTCACATTACAGGTTGTTGCAATAAGCGTTTCTTTGACGAATAAATGAATCTTATAAATTAGAAACTTAGCTAGAGTGTTTTGCATTACTGACAAAAAATGTGGAGTTTTTGTCACGATTTGAGTCCTAAAAACATGCCTTACTGGATGCTCTTTATTAACCATCGACAGCAAGGATGTACATTTCATCCAGTCTGTAAGAAGTAGGTATAATAATCATGGGCGTAGCTACAATTGTTGCTTGGGGTTGGCCCAGGGCTGCAAGCTCTATGGTGGCCTCTAAAAAAAAAGAGTTCTCGCAGTCAGTGACTTACAATTACAATACAATACAATTTGAACACGTTTTGATTTGGTTATAAAAAAAAGTCACAATCACCAACTTCGATATGACAAAGATGATAATATTATTATATGATAACAGAAATTTTTGAAAATGGTAACTGTACCATTAAATTTCATATTAATTCAAATGAAAATGATTTCTATGGAAGGTTCGCGATGCTCGTCCACCTTCTAGTGACCTGTATTTCGGTGTATTCATAGAAACTTTACAAATTTGGGGGAGGTTTGTGTAGATTATACCATCTCTCGGAACAGATGTAAAACCCTTGGCAAGTAAAAAGTGCCTACCCTACAACAATGAGGGGGTTCGGCAAAATTTCCAGGTGGGGGTTGCTCGTCTTCTGGCATCAGTGTTTAGGCATAGTAGCAGAATTAGGCCGAAATATCGATTGAAGTACTGAACTGTTTATCAAAATCACTCATAAAAATATCACTTTGGTTATAAACATTTTATAGATTCGTAGAACCCGTACTAAAAATTTTTGCGTATGAAAAATTCTTTGATGGACTCACCTCGATATTCTTGACAACTAGATTCATCAGTAAAACTTGTTACATAAATTGCTGTTAAAATATCATGTGCGTAATGGCGTACCAATGCAGCGTGTTGAGCTGAGTGCCTGAAGTGAACGGGAGAGAGGCAAAAAAATATTCGAAATAGAGCAGTGCATAATAAAAGAAAATTAAAGGAATGTAATTTCACCATCCTAATGAAAATAATTGCATAGTGGTTTCCTGTTCGGAGAAAAGAGTAACGAGTAGAGGATAGTAATAAGACGCTATCCGTGGTTAGTAATTATTTAAGTATTTTTTACAGGCTGCCATATTTTATATTCTACGTTATTTAACATTAATTATTCACGCAAACGTTTATCTAGTTTAAGGATATGTGAAGGTGAAGGGTATGTTGATGGAGAATGCGGTACAGTTTAATAAAAAAACATAAATATATACATAGTCCCTTTCTTCTAATAAATATTTTAGATGACAATGTAAGTGGAAACATATCGACTGAGATTTATTTTTAAAAGGTAATGGTATAATGAAGAAACATGTTATTAAGATATATATGAAATTGTAACTATCTTATTGATTTTTTTTTTGTATTGCAAAAATCACAATTATCCGAACTTGCCCTAAATTTTTTGTGTACCTTGTGTACTTGCGTTTATTTTGCAAGCACCTCCGGCTCCTTAATTTTGGATTAGCATCTTTTCACCACGGCGACTCGGATTCGGACAAGGTAAAGCCTAGCAGGGTAGGGCGGTATATCGCAACGGCCCAGTCACGGGCGGCCTTGGGTGGACGCTGGTAGTGGCCGAGCGTACTGCGACTGCACTTGGCGGGCCAGACGGCACACCAGTCCGATGCACTTATTGGCGCGTTGCTGTGCAACGTGCACGACATATTACAGAACCAGCGTCGGACTCGCCCACCGTGCTAGCGAGTTATTTGGCCCCATGTTGCGCCAAGGGCTCAGTAACGTTAAATTTTGCATACCGGGTTTGTATTCGGTATGATAACGCTTTAAATACTTTCGAATCAGACACATCTACTCTCAAATCAATGTTTAATACAACAATATTCCTAATAAATTTTATAGATATATTTTTAATTAAAAAAATGACCTATGAATTTTCAAATATTAATATTATCCATATTCCTCAATCCTTCACAGAATACTTGGTGAATCCGTAACTTTTAAAGTTTCTAATGGACCTAGAGGAAGGCCGAGAACTGTTAGGACTGTGCAGCAGGACGAAGAGTCCTTAACGTAACTAAAGAAAATCCAAGCACTATTACTAGAAAAATGATGTTGAAGTAGAAATGGGTCATGATACTTTTTGGGGAGTACTTTGCGAGGAATCATTATATCCATTTCATGTCCAAAAAGTGCAGGCTCTTTATGAAAATGATGGGCTACGGCGATTGGATATGTGCCATCGCATCTTGGACAAATATCAGCACAACAACCAAATGATTAACCTCTTTTTATATTTTTTATTTACTGATGAAGCAGGATCGAGTCATGACGAAATTACAAATTCTCATATCACGCACATATATCGAGACACGAACGATTATTAAAGCCAAGCGTCAGTTAATATGTCTGTGTCGAGATAAGAGAATTACCTTGGTCCTAATTTTTTTTATGGTCCGTTGAATGGCGAATTATAAAAACATTTTCTCAAAAATCAAGTTCCTCTTCATATAAACGTTCTTCTGAACATAAGAATAAACATTTGGATGCATCAAAACGGCGCACCCTTACACTTCAGTGCAGCTGTTTGCGAGCACCTGAATGCAGTTTTTCTTTATCAATGGATAGGTGGGACAGGGCAGAGTAGGATAGGAAATGGACCCTTAGTGTGGATACTTCGATCCCCAGATTTAAATCTCATGGATCTCTTCTTATGGATCCATTTAAAACAAATATTTTATATGTACTATGTCGCATAGAGTAGCGTATTTTTGTCAATATATCCTTTCATATAGGTCAGACAGATTATTGTTAGATATTCCTCCATTTCTTTGTTCTTAGATATATCTCAGATCTGTCCAAGTCACCTAACATCCTCATGTCAGTGTGGAGATCAATGTAGAAACCTACATCTAGCCAGTATCTTGTCTCTCCAAGAAGGGATCAGAGTTACCAGAAAGTAACTAGAGAGAAATTAGACGTAGATATTATACAAGGCAATTGGACAAGAACTCACCTGTAAAAATTAAGGACCGGATTTGAAACCATATAAGGGAACATCATGGATCAGCACACAAAGCAAATATAAAATACCTGTTGGAGGACTAGAATCTCCAGTTTCAGAATTTATTCTTTGACTTAGGTCCGGAAAACAAGAATACAAGATGATAAAATGAATAAATTTGTATTTATAGATTTTAGCAAACACCCAAATACTGCATAATTTTTCTTAGTAGATAGTTTTTAGGAATTAAGGGTTGTATGGAAACCATAGATAATGGAGCTTTGGCAAACTACTTTTCCCAACAACATACAACTTGTACTGTTTTAGTTATTAAATCTGATATTAGCAGATGGGGCAACTACGATTTGAAATAACTGCCTAAATTGAATGTTATATTTGTTGCCAGATCAATACTGTACCAGACAACCAGCTCTGATACTTCATAAAATGTTTGTGTTGTGTGGATACATAGAAATAAAAGTTACAAGGACCTGAATCACTAGATGTACTATAAGCCTGAATTAAATTCAATGGGCCAATCCTACATTGCTGTTATACAGACTTACAATAGGAAGCGACCAAAAGAGATCTACATGGTCTACTAGATCTTAAATTCATTGAATTGATTTAGATACTCTCCAAACTTGAACGTATTCAACAGATTTAAATGCAAAAACATTTTGTTCTGATAAATATTAGAAAAAATTCATGAATTTTGTTCCAGTTATGTCCGATACAGGTTTTCAAAGTATTTAATTTCAATATTTTCAATTCTATAAATTTGCCAAAAGTGCCACTGTTTGAGATTAAAGAAGACTCTATCCCCTATTCATCAATAAAATGCGATCGTGTATGGATGTTTTGTCGCGATTGGTCGTTGTTGGTACTGCCAAATTAACCACATAGTTAAAGTAAGACATGACAGAAGTTCCTAATTTTGAATTTTTCAATACATATCTTTCTCCCCCTTCAATATTATTTTGAGGAATACCGATAAACTGTGATAAACAAAAAAATAATTATGCCACATGAAATTATAAGAATTTTATGTTTATATAATTTACATAATGATAATCTTACGAGTTGAAAAACTTTTTTTTTCAAATGGAATGACCCATATTAATCATCATGGGTGAATGCAAAATTGAACGCCTTTTCGACTAATGTAAGGTTGTCTATATTTATCTATACCTTATAACAGTTTTCCAGAAAAATCAGGTTCTTTTCTAAAGCCCGAAAAAGTAGCTATGTAACAGCGTCAAGAAGGCCTTGCAATTGTATTAGCACAACGTCGATACATAGGACTTTACAGAAGCACAGCACAGTATATCCTTATCGCATCTAATTACACCCAGAGTTACTAAAAGTAGACCTTCAGCGGAGATTGGAGTTTTGTCAGAGGGCTCTTGAGATGTTAAATCAAGATCATGATTTTTTTAAACGGGTCATATTCTCCAATTAGGCTACTTCTCATAAAAGTGGTTTCGTTAATAGTCATAATTGCCATTATTATAAATCTTCACCAATTCCGGACAACTCATAGCCAACGATGGTCTTTGAACGTGTGGGAAGAAATTTTGAGAACCGATGTCATTGGACCATTCTGTTTTGACCAACTGGAGCAGTTTATATAAACACTCTAGAAGATTTGATAGGCTACATTCCTTTAGACAGTTTTTATACGAAACTTTTCCCAACAGATGAATTGGGCCCGGGGGACCAGTGAATTGGCCTTCAAGGTGTCCAGATATAACAAGTTGCGACTTTTTATGGGGATTTATAAAAAGCAAAGTTTACGTTACACCAACAACTACTGCGGAAGATATATGGCAGCGCATTACAGTAGCATTTCAAGGAATTACGCCAGACATGCTGACCAAAGTTGAACAGCCTTTTAAAAGCCGAATTCGTTTGTGTATTAATCAAAATGGAGGACACTTCGAGCAATTGATGTAAATCAGCGGTCTAAGTATTCTTCTCCTTATTGTGTTCCGAATTTCAGTTTGTTTCGTTTTGCGTTTTGTTTTATTTGTTGTTAGTGGTATACTTTTGTTTGTCAAACCACTTTTTAAACATGTCAGTAAATATTGACACTGTCAGTCCCAGGCCTGATAAAATGTGAGAGAAAAGTGGTTTGCAAGGCCTTCTTGACGCTGTTACATAGCTACTTTTTCGGACTTTAGAAAAGAACCTGATTTTTCTGGAAAACTGTTAAAGATAAGTATGGACAACCTTATATCAGTCGAAAGGGCATTCAATTTTGCATTCACCCATGTCGGTTAATATGGGTTATTCTATTTGAAAAACGTAAGATTATTAAATGTAGGTCTCTGTATTCCCGAGTCTGAATAACGTACACGTTTTGTTCACAAATGACAAGATAGAGTGATTTATGCCAAAACGAAATGTAAAAATTGCAAGTTCCTAACTCTTACGGTTTAAAGTCTAAACTTTAGACGCTGTCTAACCTCATTTAGAGAGCTGAAATCGTGATTATTATCAAAAACAACTGACTATCTCGAAAACGGTAAGTTTTAAACACCATGTACATTTAATAAACTCTACCTAATATTAACCAAGGAATTCAAAAACGCAATAATATATAGGGTGTTCCATTTAAAATAATGATGGTCCTTCAATCTCTATATGTGCTTTGAAAACCAAATTCTAAAACTAGACAACTATTCGTGCTGAAGTTTTGTCACAGTTTTTTTTTTAATTATGAGTGAATTGAGAGTTTTCTTATAGATTGCTTGCTGTCCCTCTAGGAATAGTAGAAGACGTAATAGGCAACTCAGTAATTAGTTGACTTGATGCAACTATCAAGAACACGATTGCAATTAAGATATCATACGAGCTGTCCTTGGTATAATTTCCTATCTTTTTAATGTTACCAACACAATTTTCTCAGATATTTCTTTTAGATCTTCAAGTTCGATTCGATTTGGAGATAATATAAAACGGAATGAAGCCATAGAAACAGATCAGAGTATTAAGTGCTATTTAATGATCCTGCAATGTAAACCGTGAATCATTGTACGTTAGAACAGGAAGATATGTTTATAAATAAATAAGTTGTTGCTCTTGCTATTTATTTTATATAAAATGTATGGGAGTTATAAATAGTGCGCCGGCGTGCAGTTAGGACGGTTATAATCCGCCTGGTAGATTGAAGTAACAGCTGCCTACTCGCCTCTGCCTCGGGTGCAACTGCTACTCTGACTCAGACTGTTGTTCCTGCCGTAATGTGATGGTGCTGGAAAATTGTAGATTATAGGTTTAAAATTGGTATGGCGATGTGAATCACGGGCTTCTCTGAGACGTCCAGGGAGCGACGAGTTTAATTTACGACTTTGTGCGTCCTTAGTCAATAATTGTATTAATCATAAGTTGGATTAGGTACCGTTTAATACTCATAATAATAATTACCGTGATATTAATGGAGTTCTAGAGTCTAGAAATTTATGAAGTGAAAAATTTCCAGATAGTAATATGGACATATGCATGCCAGATTAACTACAATAAACAAGTTCTTCTCAATGTCGATATCCGTTGCATTGCTTATTGCCAAAAAATGTATAACCCTAATTAGTCAAGCACTTTACAGGGTGGCTGATTATCGATAGTTTCATAGGGTACAGCCAAAACGGTGATAGATACAAAAAATCTGATATCGATGTCCCGTCCTCTTTTTTTGAGTTTACTTCGCTGGTCCCAAAAGATCTTGGCTAACTTGATTAGTTTTAGATATACAGGGTTTTTTTGAAAAATGGCCCATTTACATTAACCTCTCTATCTCCGTTGTCATTCAATTTACAAGAAAAAAGTGTGCACATTATTTGTTCCATTTTTTATTAGGAAGCCATTGGCGTACTCAGATTTTTTACAAATCGCACAGTTTCTCCGATATTGCATAAACATAGGTTTTTTTAAATAGAACACCCTGTATTTGGCCATCCCGTTGAATAGCATTTTTTTTTACCTTTTCAGCTATATATAATAATAGATACTTTTTATTTGCCTAAATGAAGAAAAATGCAAAAATGTATAGATATAGATATTTTTTCAGTTGGCCATGTTATTTATTGTTATATTTAGTATTGGTCTCTTCGTTTTCTATTATTATTTTTATGTTAAGCACCTAACTTAGACTAAAAGATTAAAAAAAAAATAAATTAGATTATCCATTTATCTTTACTTAATAGGTTTAATTATAGGTACACTTATAACTATTATCTAAACATAAACTAAACAAAAATAACAACTATAAAATGAGAGAAACAACAATAAAACAAAAATGACATAACAAAGTCACAGCAAGTGCTCGAATTGTCGGCCATTTTCGTTGATACATAACTGACAACGTTTGGCAATGGAACGGGTCGCATTGTAAATGTGAATATTTGACACCCGCTGAATATAGTTTTCAAAATGTTCCCTTAGCTCCTCGACATTATTAGCTCTATACTTATAAATTTTGTCTTTAACATCCCCCCAAAAATAAAAGTCTATAGGGGTTAGGTCTGGTGACCTAGGCGGCCACCTGTTTGGTCCGTACGTACCGATCCAATTGTCCCCGAAATTATGATTTAATAATTCTCTAACTATGTGGGAATTATGTGGAGGCGCACCATCATGCTGAAAGAACATATTATATCGTTGAGCTAGTGACATATCGTCCAGCAGTTCAATAATATTTTCTTGTAAAATTCTCACATATCTCTGAGCGTTAAGGTTTTCATCGTACATTTCGTAAGCTAACACTCTATTGTGGAAGAGAGCTACCCATACATGAAAACCAAATCGCCCTTGTTGAATTCTGGCCACAGTTTGGTGAGGATTAACATCTGACCAATAACGCGCATTATGCCGGTTGAATATACCTTCGCTGCTTATAAAAGCCTCGTCGGTCCAAATAACATTTTGAAAAAAATTGGGGTATACATGAGTTTGCTGCAAAAACCATTGGCAGAAAATGATGCGTCTCTCTTCATCTCCTGGATGCAAATGGTGGACTTTTCTTATAGTATATGGTCGAAACTTGTGTTTTTTTAAAATTCTCAATGCTTTGAATTTACCAATTCCTATCGTTCTTTGAATTTCTCTGCTGGATACGTTGGGATTTGCGACAACAAAAGCTAAAGTATTGATTTCATCATCTTCTCTATTCTGTATATTATAAGATTTAGCTCTCGGTTTTTGAAAAGAACCAAACTCACACAAATTATCATAGAGTCGGCTAAAAATTCTCTTTTCTGGCTGATGACGCTCTGGGTATCTCTCCAAATATAAGTTTAAAGCTGTGTCACTATTTTTTTCACTTTCAATGTAACACTCTAACATTTGAACTTTGTGAAGATTTTCGTACACCATTTTTATACTTTTCAAAATTAAAACCAAGTAATAGACGTTTAACAAGCTTTCAATCAGTCAAAAATAAACTAACTGTCAATATTAAACAACAAAAGACGAATAAATAAATAACATGGCCAACTGAAAAAATATCTATATCTACATTTTTGCATTTTTCTTCATTTAGGCAAATAAAAAGTATCTATTATTATATACGGCTGAAAAGGTAAAAAAAAATGCTACTCAACGGGATGGCCAAATACAAGGTGTTCTATTTAAAAAAAAACTATGTTTATGTAATATCGGAGAAACTGTGCGATTTCTTCTAAATTGAATGACAACGGAGATAGAGAGGTTAATGTAAATGGGCAATTTTTTCAAAGAAACCCTGTATATCTAAAACTAATCAAGATAGCCAAGACCTTTTGGTACCAGCGAAGTAAACTCAAAAAAAGAGGACGGGACATCGATATCAGATTTTTTGTATATATCACCGTTTTGACTGTACCCTATAAAACTATCGAAAATCAACCACCCTGTACATAGAAAGTTCGATAATAAAAAATTTCAGTACCCAGGGTGACCTAGAGCTGTTGGTTGGCGGCCATTACAGGAAAATAGAAATAGGAAATTGCGGTGATTTTTTTGACATGATATAAAATATAGAGTTAAAATTTCTTCTTCGTAATAAGTTTACCCGCCAAAAGGCTTTGACATTATTGATATGATTTCTGTTTTTTTTTCAACAAACTTTATTAGAAAAGTTTTTCTATATCTCTACTAGTTCAAAAGGTATAAATTGATATGTACAGGGTGTTCCAATTAAAATTTCCGACCTGGAAAATATGGGAATTAAAAAAACAAAAAGGTTGAAATATGTCGATTTTATTTTCAAGGGGACACATGATGGCGTAAGTTTTGTAATCTTGAAAGCTACCCCTTATGGGCTTCAAGATATTTTATTACATGACTCGATCAAATGGTCATTTCGGGTGGAAATTGGCGATAGGGGTAAAAATGCACCCCCTTCAGTTTTTTAATTGTAGCTGGAAAACAAAGCAAAATTTCGCTATAGTTCATAGGAAAAATTTAGAGAATTGAATTTCCCATCAAAGTGGCTCATTTAAAAAATTTAAAAGGAAAATTTTATGCAAAAAACGTTAATAAACAATTTGAAAAAAAATAAAAAATTCTTGTTTTTTTTACTATTTTGCCTCCAGTTTTTTTTTTTGAGTAAAGATAGGTATAAACATTGCTTCATAAAAAAAGTAGATAAAATGTCCTTCAAAATAAAAGGTTGTAAAGTATTTTTGGATGAAAATTGGCTGATATATGGCCGCACAAACTTAGCCAATTTTTCGATTTTCGTCGCGTTTACCCTTATACGTTTTAATTCTCATTTTTTGCAAAAAAATTAAGGAAATAAGGCGTTCAAGGAGGAAAACCGCGGGGTGCGGTTATTAAAAATTAGAGGGTTAAAATTGAAGGTAAAGGTGAAAATGCACTTTTGCCGTTTTTTAAATATAGCACGAAAACGAAGCAAAATTTCGGTATACCTAAAAGTTTTAAAGAAAAATTTTATGTAAAAAATCGTTAATAAACTATTTTAAAAATGCAAAAAATATTTTTTTTTACTTTTTTGTCTCTATTTTTTTATTTTTTGTTTATTTTTATTTATGCAATAAAATTGCTTGAACGTCATAGTTCCTTTTGACCCTGTTAGTTGGATATAATCAATAGCCTATTAGGTCGCCGCTACTGGACTGATGAAAATCAACGCATTTTTCATAAAACTCATACGCAGCATCAGAGGAAATTGAATGTTTGGACGGGCATACTGGGAGGCCATCTCCTAGGGCCTTTCTTCCTACCGAGAAATCTGCATGAAAACATGTATCTGAATCTACTGGAAATGAATATCTACCGATGATTGTGGAAGTATTGCAAATGACATCGCTTTCCCAGAAGAGGATATGTGGTTTCAGCAGGATGGTGCTCCACATTATGCCGTAGCCGGGCGTGATTTTGTTAATCATAACTTTCCAAATCACCGGATAGAACGCAAAAGTTCAATTGAATAGCCTCCCAGATCGCCAGACTCCCTTAGACCTTTTCTATGGGGACACCTAAAGTCGAAATTTTCGTAGCGACGACCGAACTCAATTGACGAGCTTTGTCGACGAATTGTTGAGGAATATCGTCAGAAAATGCCCAAAATGCTTCAAAATGTTCGTTCGGAAGCAAAGATTTTATTGTTGTATGGAAGCGGAGGGAAACCAATCTGAACATTTAATAAAATAACATTCTTCCATTCATTGATATGTTTTATTCTTTAAATGATGATTTCATTGTAATATCCAAAATTTTAAAAGTGGTATGTCGTCGTGAGCGGAACTTAAAAAGCTTTAAAAGGAGGTGTCACTCAACATAGGGTGTCATTTCAAGTTTAAGTAAATTTTATGCCCCTACCTAAGGGGTAGCTTCCAAGACACACAAAACTTACGCCATCACGTGTCCTCCTTGAAAAGAAAATCGACGTGTCTCACGTTTTTTTTAATTTTTTTTTTTAAATCCGATATTTTCCAGGTGTGAAGTTTTAATTAGAACGCCCTGTATAATGAAGAACACTGTTTCAAACAAGTATGTTACTGATTTCAACAGCGTTGCAGTGGAAAACAAGATACTTTCAATGGTTATATTTATTATTGACATCTACGAAGTCAATGAAATTTTACAAAACGGTCATACTGGCCTGAGGCTACCTACCACCGTACCACTCTGACCTAAACCTTATTGAACCTGTTTCGGTGTCACTCAAAGAATATATCGTTAGTAAAAATATCGCTTTTTACAGACGTAGAAAAGTTGTGCAATGAATTTTTCGACACTTTTACACCACAAAAATGAAATCAGATTATTATAAACTTTCGAAATGATGAAGATAGCATTTTTAATTCTGATATTAACGACAGAGAAACTGAAGAAGAAACTTTTGTTTATTCTCTACCTACAATAGAAGCTAATAGGTACATATAATTACATTAATCGACATGATCATGGTAACAAACATTTAGTGGTAATTCTTGTAGGTTTGCACTTCCTTCGATTCTGCTTTCAAATCAAATCTGCTTTTTTTTCAGACACTTAAAGTTTTACGAAAATATGGAAGAATAATATGTACCACAAATGTGTTTTAAGATGTTCTGAAAGTGATGTGTTTTTTTCTGCTGAAATCAGATATGTCTTTAAAATTTTTCCATCTCGTCAAGTTTTAGCACAAATCNCAACATAGGGTGTCATTTCAAGTTTAAGTAAATTTTATGCCCCTACCTAAGGGGTAGCTTCCAAGACACACAAAACTTACGCCATCACGTGTCCTCCTTGAAAAGAAAATCGACGTGTCTCACGTTTTTTTTAATTTTTTTTTTTAAATCCGATATTTTCCAGGTGTGAAGTTTTAATTAGAACGCCCTGTATAATGAAGAACACTGTTTCAAACAAGTATGTTACTGATTTCAACAGCGTTGCAGTGGAAAACAAGATACTTTCAATGGTTATATTTATTATTGACATCTACGAAGTCAATGAAATTTTACAAAACGGTCATACTGGCCTGAGGCTACCTACCACCGTACCACTCTGACCTAAACCTTATTGAACCTGTTTCGGTGTCACTCAAAGAATATATCGTTAGTAAAAATATCGCTTTTTACAGACGTAGAAAAGTTGTGCAATGAATTTTTCGACACTTTTACACCACAAAAATGAAATCAGATTATTATAAACTTTCGAAATGATGAAGATAGCATTTTTAATTCTGATATTAACGACAGAGAAACTGAAGAAGAAACTTTTGTTTATTCTCTACCTACAATAGAAGCTAATAGGTACATATAATTACATTAATCGACATGATCATGGTAACAAACATTTAGTGGTAATTCTTGTAGGTTTGCACTTCCTTCGATTCTGCTTTCAAATCAAATCTGCTTTTTTTTCAGACACTTAAAGTTTTACGAAAATATGGAAGAATAATATGTACCACAAATGTGTTTTAAGATGTTCTGAAAGTGATGTGTTTTTTTCTGCTGAAATCAGATATGTCTTTAAAATTTTTCCATCTCGTCAAGTTTTAGCACAAATCGTTAAAAAATTATCTTATTTTTATGAATATTATTTAAAAAATCGTAACGACCAAAGAAATGTTTGTTCATTGTAAAAATATGTGGATAAACCTAATTTAAGTGTAATTTAATAGACAAGGTACTATAATTTAACCCTTCAAGTCTCATCTTTGTAATTTATCGAGTTTCTGTAGAAGGATACTTAATTTTGCCAGTAAACCCCTAGAACTGGCAGCCTGGGAATCATTTGTTTCCGTAGTGAAAGGATTTTTCGCAATCATAAAGCAAATAACTACCCGCAACTAACAGAATAGAACTACGCAAGAAACTACAAAAATTGAACTAAAAATTAATTTCCTTCCCACATGCTTGGATTTCTTCCCTGAAAGCCCTGGTGCTGTAAATGATGAACATGGGAAGCGGTTTCATCGGGAAATCAGTATGGAGCAGAGATACAAAGGAAGATGGGTTGCAGGAATGATGGATGGACTGTTGCTGGTTTATCAAAGTGGACGACCATAAGAGGAAAAAAATTTAAATTCTGCGCTTTACTTATCAGACAAGATAACACAGGNACAAATGTGTTTTAAGATGTTCTGAAAGTGATGTGTTTTTTTCTGCTGAAATCAAATATGTCTTTAACATTTTTCCATCTCGTCAAGTTTTAGCACAAATCGTTAAAAAATTATCTTATTTTTATGAATATTATTTAAAAAATCGTAACGACCAAAGAAATGTTTGTTCATTGTAAAAATATGTGGATAAACCTAATTTAAGTGTAATTTAATAGACAAGGTACTATAATTTAACCCTTCAAGTCTCATCTTTGTAATTTATCGAGTTTCTGTAGAAGGATACTTAATTTTGCCAGTAAACCCCTAGAACTGGCAGCCTGGGAATCATTTGTTTCCGTAGTGAAAGGATTTTTGGCAATCATAAAGCAAATAACTACCCGCAACTAACAGAATAGAACTACGCAAGAAACTACAAAAATTGAACTAAAAATTAATTTCCTTCCCACATGCTTGGATTTCTTCCCTGAAAGCCCTGGTGCTGTAAATGATGAACATGGGAAGCGGTTTCATCGGGAAATCAGTATGGAGCAGAGATACAAAGGAAGATGGGTTGCAGGAATGATGGATGGACTGTTGCTGGTTTATCAAAGTGGACGACCATAAGAGGAAAAAAATTTAAATTCTGCGCTTTACTTATCAGACAAGATAACACAGGTCATAAAGGGTCAAGAACTAATATGCATTTCCGAAGGATTTTGATGCGCTGAATCCGAATCTGGCCGAAGAATTGCTCTATCACGTCAGATTTTTGAGATATCCTATCCTCGTTCGAATGCCGTTGAGTTTGTTCAAATGTCTTTTTTTTTCGTTGAGATATCACATGTTGAAATATCTAAGTTTATCAGTTTCTTAATATGCGAAAATCTACTAAGGATTCCTTAGACGTCAAACAGTTGAATGCAGTTCAGAAACTTCATACTCAGAAACCTTCAATACATATGAACTCAAACTCACAAACTCTAAATCCACAAACCCACAATCCCTAAACCCATAAACCCCAAGCCCACCAACTCCAAACCCACAAACCGTATGGCTATGAAGTTTCTGAATTGCAATCGACTGCTTGATGTCTAAGGGATCCTTAGTAGATTTTCGCATATTAAGAAACTGAGAAACTTAAAAATTTCAACATGTGATATCTCAACGAATAAAAAAAAAGATATTTGAGCAAGCTCAACGGTATTCGAAGGAGGGAGCCTTGTACTTTTAGTTTCAATGTATTAGTTTTTTGAAAAAGAATAGATGTCATTACTACATAACCTCAAATATGACGAGAAACAGCGTTTTTTGCATTTTTAGATTAGGATATCTCAAAAACCTGACGTGATCGAGCAATTCTGCTGCCAGATTCGGATTCAGCAAACCTAAATCCTTCGGAAATATTTATTCAAGTTTCTGCTTCCGAAAAAAAGTTAAATTATGTTGGTCTGTGTAATTAATCGGAATGAAATTACACGCTGCCTTGGTTTCTTTTCTTTTTATATTGTATTGATATTGAAAGTTCTACTCTAATTAGTTACTAGTTTTTTTGGGGGGTTAATTTTGGCCAACAAAGTATAGTAAAAAATAATTTTATAAAAATTAAATGACATAGGTATAGCTGTAACACAGAAATGTGACGTGATAAGTAGTTTTTAATTCGATTTTCCTGTTCAGCAGGTGCGAATTAGTAAAGAACACTCTATTTCGTTTTTGTTACAGCGAAAATGTTGAAATTTGTTGGCCAGTGTTACTGACACAAATTTTATTTTTCTCTAATTTGTTACTAAGACTGCTTATTTTCAGAACTTTAGCTATTTGTAATTTTAGATTATAAAAAAATTACCTGTTAATAAATAAATTTTATTGCAGTATTAATTAAATAGGATCCATGAACTTACTTTGAAATAGGTATAAATAGGGTGAAGTTCAGGAAAATTGTTCATATATCTTAATCTATAATATAAAATCTTCATTAAATTACTGTATTTACTAGACCTAAGTAAAATTTTTGCTCAGAAAGAACCTGCCCTACTATTAATGACTCTTGTGTTTGTCAATCCTAATGCGAATAGATAAGATAAGTTTGGACACGCTGTATAAAATATTTATTTACAATGTCGTCGACAAAGAATGTAAATTCTTGCCACTGTAAGTTAGGCAGAGATTTGGAAAACATGTCTTCTTGGTTGATAGATTTTGACAAGACTTAATTTACTGGCATACAGCTTTTTTGTAATAATGTCTAATAACGTAGCATAGTTTCAAATGTGTGCAATGTTATGACCGAGAAATTGGATACATTCAGATTTTAAAAAAATAACGGCTCTGCTGTCTAGTAAAATAAACATTCATCAATTGATTAATACTTATTTACTTCCAATGCGAAGTTCCATTAAGGAGAATAATGTCCGCATGTGAACGTTTGCAAACTGCTCCATAAAATTCCGTACATTACACCTTTAAGGTCATACCTACTACGTGCATGTACCTAATAAATTGTTATTAACAAATAATTGACCATCTCTCACACCTCGTAGCGGCATCCAATTAAAGCGTTTAATGTAACAGTAGTAGGCAGTTAGAGATCTATTATCTCTATTCCACCATTAGAATATAAAGAAATATTTTTCGTATTCCACATGGTACTGTTATACGCGATTAACGATATCGCGGCGAAATTGCAAATTGCCGAGAGCGCTCTATTCTCATTTGCTAGAATCCGCGAGCGAATCACACATGATATTGGTAATAATACGTGTTACGGTGCAATTCCAATTCCATTTTGCACCGTTAGTCCCATCTGAAGTAGTTCGTATGCATATAAATTAAATAACAAAAAATAAAGCAGCACCGACCGCAAGTGTGGCCTTCGTCGCGGTTTACTGAACATTCTTGAACTTGTATGAATGTAATTATTGTTTGTTTTTAGTATGAATGTGCTGTTTATTTCGAGCCCGTATTCTTCTTCAAATGATTCATGTGCATGTTTACCTGCACCTGCTAACGTTCTGTAAACTATAATTTGACGGATCTCGGGAAGATTGACTGTTGAAATAAATGAACATATTTAAATTCGTGTTTACTTCTTCAAAGTCAAATAGGTCACGGGTCGGCGCGAAATTCATTTAATTAGTTGTAACCAGTTTTAGCAGACACACGAAATATTATACATTATCATAAAAAAGTAAGAAATGATGTCTCAATAATGTATTTTCATGTCATTTAAGATTTTTCCCTTTAAGAACAAGGGTAAAGTGAACACTTGTATATCTTACTGAAAAACTCGTGAAATTTGGGTGATATTTTGTATCTGTACCTTAAAATTATCACTTGCGAGATGCGCCGATCAAGAAGAGAGCCCACTGTAGGAGTGACAAAGACATGAAATATTTTGATAGAGCAGGTGCAAATATTTTACTAAAGCCTGGTAAATACAGGGTGTCCGGAAAATAAACAGACAAACGAAGACAGCAAATTCTAGGGATGATTTCTTATCGACTTGACATAAATCGTCTTATTCAAAAATGCTTCTTAAGGAGGTATATCGGGTTTACTGAAATGCACAGATGTACTTGAAATTTATATAGCGTATTACCCAGTGCTCCCTCTGTGCGTCATATTTTTTTGAATTTTTTTTTAAATATAGATTTTGAGATATTGTTGTTGAAAGTTGTTCATTTTAACATAGGTTTATATGGCGAAGATGAACAGTGCGGCTCTTTTTTTGCCTATAACTGAAAAAAATGTAGAAATTGTGAAACAAAACTTTTCCATAGATAGTACACAGTATTAACTTATTTTTGATGTAAAACTAATGTAAGTTTTGAATATAGTACAACTGTATTAATTAGAAACAGAAACCAATAATTGCATTTCTGTCTGACTTGATGATTAATGTGGCAACGTCGCAATCAGCTGACAGCAAGGAGGGAATACATTTGAAAGACTTGATAAAAACGAAATTGATTTCAAACATATACATTTTTGCTAAAACCCATGTCCATTGTTATCAACAGTAAATTATCCACAACAAATTGATTTTTTGTAATGTTTTTAAAAAACTAGATTAATTAAAAAAGACTAGGAAGCTGTGATATATTTATTGGAATATAAATACAGTTGATAAATCCTTTTAATATATTTAATGGTTTATAAAAACATCGTAATCATTATCCAGCAATATTTAGGGTTACATATAGTTTTCTTTACTTGATTAATATAACTAGTAACACTTGAGATGAAAGCATTTGTACGGAATAACAAAGGAACATACATATTTCTCAGCAAACTTTATATATAAAAAATTAGTTATAGTTGCAAAATGTTTGTAACATTACTAAAATAGAGATTAAAAACACGAACAGTGAGTAATAATATAATTTCTATCACAGAACCTTCAAAATTGCATCCAACATTTCTTTGACTTGGACGAGAGATGGGCGCGAGTGTCATTTAATTTCTTTAGAACTAAATTAACATAATTCTCGTTGTTTTACCAGTTCACATGATTTACGGATTTTAAATAAAGGATACAAATCTTCGCGAGTATAATACGATATATTTGCTATATATAATAATTATATTGTACATAGTTTACACACAATACATTTTTGAACGCGTACGCATCTTTACCCGAATTTGACGCGTAATATCTCCGATTTCCGAGGTCTGTAGGTTCGCAGTGTGTACAAATCGCAACTAATTTTAATAGAATTTAATTTTTTCCAGTTGGCAGCGGGTTTTAGTCCCATAAGAAAAGCATTGGACCCCCCCTGCGCTCCTCACTTCCCTCAGACCCCGATATACCTCCTTAAGGGAGGTAGTAGAGTTCTTTAAAGATGGCCCTTTGACTTTTTTTTTAATTGCTTAGATCGCTGCATGAGCATGCCGTTCTAGATAATTAGAAGGATCAAAGTTAGGTTATATTTTATCTCTTATACTGATAGCCTTTTGATGTAAAAATTAACTTTTAATTGTAACCATAGACGTCACATTTGAGAGGGTCAGGTAATATTTTTAATCATATTTTCTTATCTTCAACTTTTTGGTTTTCTAATATTAAAATAACAAATTTCAGAGTATTCTAGATTAAAGGCGTACTCTTATCTTGAGTGGCTAGGGTGTACCATATGCGAAAAAAATTTATTTGAAATGTTTGTGTTCTTTTTTGCATTCAAGTGGTTGCAGGCATTTAAAGTGAAATGTGGCGGTGTCCCATCGTGCATAAACCAACAATATCCAAACGGATGAATCGATAGAGGTATTGATGCTCCTGTAAACTGGTCACCTCGATCAGCAGATTTGACGCCCCTTGATTATTTTTTATGGGGTAAAATCAAAGGTTTGTTCCAAACCCATAAATAACGAAGAGGAATTATGAAAACGCATTCAAAATTCAATGAAAATTTTAAAGCGAGATGTAGAAATGATGCAAAGAGTACGGTTTAATTTTTTTCGTCGTATTAATCTCTGTATACATGAACATGGTGGTTATTTTGGACATGTACTTAAAGTGTTTTTGCATAATTAAAAAAATTCACATATTCTCAGTTTTGTTGTATTGCTTGTTTTGCAACGCAATTTTGAACTAAGGTCAGTTGAGTTAAATCATCCTGTAATTGCATTATTGCGTCATTGAACGGCAAGAATGTTTAATTAACGTTTTTTAATTTTTTATTCTAGAAACCCCTGTATACCAAGTTTTATAACGTTGTCAAGTTTCTATCAATAAATAGTGAAGAAAATCGAAAATAAATTATTAACTTTGATGCCCTATATCTCCGTAATTATCAATTTTTTTTACTAAGATAGGGCAAATCGATCTATTTTCACCTCGAGAATTTGTGGTAGAAATTCTATACAGACTTTTCTAGAACACCCTGTATTTACAATATACAAGTTGGTAGAAAATTCTGAAAATAAGTAGTCCTGACAATAGATTTGAGAAAAGATAAGAATAAAAATAATAGATAAACATTTTCTTTACTTCTACTGTCATCAGTATCAGAATTAAAGCTGTTACCAAACGAATTATCATCATCATCTTGAAGGTTCAGAATAATTTGATCGATTAAAGTAGATTAAAAAAAGTTATTTCACCTAATTTGGAACTATAAACAAAAAAATTATAAGACATTTTTTATGTCCGTTTCCCTATCAATATGTAGATGCCAGGAAGCAGTAATGGTCGAAAAGCATGATATTAAAATATAATAAACTTTTTTACTATTCCAAACAAAATGGTGAAACCGGCAGCGAGAAATTCAAGTCATACATTCACAATCATCACTATTATTTACGGTACACACACCTGTATACAGTATTTTGATAGATGCTAATAGTTTTTGAAAAACTGTTTACTATTAAATTCTTCGTGTCAGGCTTAAAAACATTTCATAAATGAATTACCTGAAAGCAAATTAAACGGTTAGGATTGTACGATTCCTCTGAAACCAATTAATCATTGTCATCTTAAATATGTAGCATGGTGGTTCCTCTCTACAACTCACTCGTGACTAGAGAAGTTTTAACAGAAAGCTCGAAGTTTTTCTCATAGGTCTGATCATCAATTACCCCGGTTAGAAATGTGACTGTACCAATTTAAAGCGGCACTAAAGTCACCGGCTGAATACGAAATTGGGTATTTAGAAATCGATTTTAGGAGATTGTTTCGTTCAAGTAAATGTAGAATTTCTTAATAGGGGGTGGTTCAAGAGGGAGTGTGCACCTGTAATATTAAGGTAGCGAACGAAAAGTGCAGCAAAAAATTTTCTAATTTAATTTCCCCCGAATTTTAAATCCTTAAATTATTGAGTTTTATCGAGTTTTAAGTTTCATAGAAAACACAGGTTTTTAATTAAAATAGTAAATTTTTTATTGAACCCTGAACTGTCAGCTGTCACGCTGTCTTTTTTCTTCTCTTCTTTGTAATCGGAAGTAGTTCAATCCAGGTTTTTGGAACACAAAACAATAAAGTTTTATATCAACTGGACGCTAGTTAGCACCGTCTGAAACTGACTGCAAGACTATTATATTCATAATTTTTTCACTGACATATGCCAATTTTCAAGATAATTACTGTAAAATATCGAAAAATGTATAACACTAATGAGTTTTCTCGAAACACATAATAATAATTATAAATTTAGATGGCACTGTCCAAAACCTGACACAACAATTAAGACAGTGAACAAACTAACTTCCCGACAACCTTTCCGTCAGCTAGCTTAATTTCAGTTGGCCATGATTTCTACAGGGGTATTCACATGACATTATATTACCATTATTTACACCATAAAGGATGCAAGTATTATTTACCAGTCGAGGACGATTTTGCGCCCGAGCGGAGCCAGGGTTGGCAATAGTGTCCGAGACTGGTAAATTATACTTAACCGCTGCATGGTGTATAACATTTTTTCTGCTACCACAGTTCTTTATGCTTCATGAAATAAAGATTAGGTTTTATTTTTTGACATTTCTTAATCAATTCATTTTGGCATTAATCGAAATCTTGTAAAGTCGCCTTGATTGTTTGAATTTTGTCATTTCTAAGGTGTTTATAAACAAAGCTACATAAAAGTTGCAATTTTGTACGTTTTGAATTATTATTTCTAAATGAGTGATTTTCAAATAGAAAGTGCAGCAAATGCTGCCTGTGAATTTTTATTGCCCGAGAAGTCGAAAGTGCGCTACGAACGAGCATATAGAAATTTCAAAGAATGGTGCCAGAATAAAAATACTGGTGTTCCTGAAATATCACTGCTACCATATTTTATGGAGAAGTCAAGAACTTTAAAGTCACCGGCGAGTTTGTGGAGTGAATAATCAATGATTAAGTCAACAAGATTAGATTGGAAATAAAAACTGAAATTTCCCGATTTTTTATGCGTTATCAAGCAGGTAGTTGTTACAACCAACCAGTCGGCAATAATACCCTTTCTATGATTCCTAATAAGATTGCACAGTTTTTGAAACTAGAACATCCTGAAACATATACAGGCCATTCATTCCGAAGAACATCGGCAACGTTACTGGCTAATACAGGAGTTGATGCATTAGCAATCAAGAGACATGGTTATGTTGCTGACAGTTAAAATAACAAAAATGAAATAGCCAACAGGATTCTTTACAATTACACTTCAACTCCAGCTAGTAGTACGTCGCATTATGCTGTTTTAATAGATCAGTCAGATAATATTGAGCCTCCGGTGACTGAAATGCCACTCCATTTTGAGAAAAATGTGACAATTATTAAACGCGAGGGGAATAATTATCCAGATTTTATAAATGTTACTACTAAGTGTAACAACTGTACAATTACTATAAATATTAATTCATAATAATTAATAAAATGTAATGTTCATTAAATATTTCTATTTATTTGTACATAAAATATGCATTTATAACTCGAAATTGCTTTTTTCCCTAAGGAGTTAAGTTACCTCACATACTCCCCGTTGACCATAGAAACTTCCACTTACCTTCTTAAAAACTATGTATTAATAGTCTATTTGCTATAGTGGGAGCCGATAAAAACAATTGAATGTAGCATTTCGGTGATTTTTTTTTATGAAAACACTTAGCTTCCAAAATTTTTTAAACGGTTTTTTATTATTATGTAAAAAACTGTGTGTAGTTGAGTGGTAAAGTGACAAGTTTGTGTCATAACAAAGTTTAATCGTTTTATTTTGAAAACGTGTTAAAAAAATATCTACACAACGTTTGCTTACAATTGATTTTTTAATTTATTACTAATGTAACCCTATACAGTCTAAATATACTATACATTTGAAAAAAACTATTTATTCCTTCAGTTTTCTAGTTTCCTACAGAGCCATCAATATCAATGTGCTAAAAATAGACTGGAATGGATTTTATGAGATTATTAATAATGCAATGTGGCATTGACACTACGGCATTCTAGAGCTAAGCTATTTCTCCCGTTTGCAAAGGCCACTGCCACTGCCAATGCCCAAATAATTATTGTGTTAGGTCTAGGTCGCTATGTTAGCTAATAACGGAGTAAAATATTTAGAGATGAAAGCATTAGTTCATGGTTAATCATATGGCATTTCGTCTGTTTACAATACATTACAGATATATCATTGTGTAAACATTTTGTATATAATATAAATTTGATTGTGTGATGTCTGTTTCCAGGTAACATAAATATACCCGACGTTAATTTGTCTTAAAAATTAATGCCATGACAAAAAGTTATTTCTAATATCCACTATGTTCATAAAAGCTCCCAATTGAACACTATCACCGATTATATTGTTCTTCGAATAACTCTGGAAACTTAACTTTTAAAAAAAGTAGCGTTGTACCAGAGCATAATTTGACTTAACTTGATTTATTTTTGTCCAAGAAAGCTATCCGTGAAGCACATCCTTTTGTTTCAGGACACCTTATACATGTAATTCACTGTTACTCTATGTTTTTGGGCAATGCATGTAAATAAACTGAAGTTATATTTAATCCAAATTTCATCAAATTTCGGACACCTGAACAAAAAATAATTATTGTTTGATTTGTAATTTGGCGTACATAGTTTATTGTTTACTATTTTATCACGAACAGTTTTTGGAGTATTTAAAAGAATAAATTGTTAGTTTTAACCGACTGTAGCTCTCCCATCTTTCTAGTCCTCTGTTATTTGATGTTTGTAAGTTTCGGTAGAAACAAAATTGGAATAATGAAAAAAATGAGCGGGGTTGAAAAAAAAGCGATTTCAATTGACGAATTAATGGTAGCAGTGTACTCAATTGTTTCTTCCCTACTAACACATCCTTTAGTGAATCTGTACCATATTAAAATAGAGATTGTTACTAATTCGATCATATCGATTTCATTGAAATCGACATAGATTTGTATATGTTTCAAGATTTTTACTTTCGTTCATTCTTTTCAATAAAAAAATTAAATTTGTTACTTTTTACATTTATTTATTTTTTACTTTAGCGAACGGTAATTGCCTATTACCGCACGCCAATTATTCTCGCGGCAATAATGTAAGTAGATTATTTCCCCTATAATATTTCTTTATTACTCATAAGGATTAAGTGTTATCTTTTCGCTTGTTTCTTAGGTCGCCCGCGAATTGACAATAAAACACGCATTTAAATAAACTACGCAAATTTACGCTAGAGCCATCTCTTAATTTTTCATTGAATGAATAATTTAAAAAAAAAACACTCGAAAATATTATGTTAAAAAAGTGACATTTAAATGACAGTTGTTAATTATTTATGTCAACCTAAACTGAATAAAAATGTGAAAATAAATAAAATAATTTAATTAAATAAAGATTTCACCGCATTCATAATAAAAATAGTAGATATGTGCAATTCGTGCGGTTGTTGACATCTTACCGCACTTATTGCACAATATACTATTTCGATTTGATATAATATATATTTATGACTAAAATCGAGCGGTTCTATAGGCTTTTGGAAATGTCAAAAAACTACCAAAACAATAAAGTTGTAATTTTAAAAACTACTCATGACTTATACTTCTGGTGGCTTTATAACTTCTTTTGTTTATTTTTTCTACTTGTGGAAAGACAATAACAAACAGGGTGTCACAAAAGTATGGAAACCCCTAAATAACTCGCCAGCAGTGCATTTTCTTGAAAAATTATAAATACAAAAGTTTTAGGATTTTACCCTGGCTATTCAATGGCGCCTTTGTATTCGACCTTGACCTTGACATTCAAGGTCATGTCAAGGTCAAAATTGATTTTTCAAATGGGAATCCCTATTTTTTATTCCGGATTTGGAAAGAGTAGGAAATTTTACGTTCAAGTTTGACCTTGACCATTTCCTTAACCACAACCTTCAAGGTCACTCCAAGGTCAAACTTGTTTTGTCAACAAGAACCGCTACTTTTATTGCGGATTTGGAAAGTGCATGAAACTTTACGTTCAAATTGTCCGCTGTCTTGGATCCGCCATCTTGGATTACGAATTTTCAAAAACCGATTTCGTAGCTTAACAGAAAAAAAAAGATAATGTAAATAAATGACCTTGACTTAGACATGACCTCGAGGGTCATTGTCAAGGTCGTAGTCGAGGTCGCATTTGATGATAAAATGTAAGCTCTTTGCAAATGCTCAATAAAAACTAGCGGTTCCTATTGAAAAAACAACATAGACCTTGGAGACCATGGTCAAGGTCGTAGTTAAGGACATGATCGAGGTCATAATTTGAACGTAAAGTTTCATGCACTTTCCAAATCCGTAATAAAAGATAGCGGTTCCTGTTGAAAAAACAACTTTGACCTTGGAGTGACCTTGAAGGTCGTGGTCGAGGATATGGTCAAGATCATACTTGAACGTAAAATTTCCTGCTCTTTCCAAATCTGCAATAAAAAATAGGGGTTCCCATTTGAAAAAACAATTTTGAGCTTGAAATGACCTCGAAGGTCAAGGTCAAGGTCGAATACAAAGGCGCCATTGAATAGCCAGGGAAAAATCCTAAACCTTTTGTATTTATCATTTTTCAAGAAAATGCACTCCTGACGAGTTATTGAGGGGTTTCCATACTTTTGTGCCACCCTGTATATTATTCTCTATAATTATACGCCAATATACAGGGTGTTTCTAAACTATGGTGCCAAATGAATATGACAGATAGAAAATGTCATTTTGAGCAAAAAGTTTCATGTAAACATAGGTCCGAAAATGCATAATAAAAAAGTTACAGGGTGATAAAGGTACAATTTGAGAAACAATTTTTCGCAATAACGTCTACAAAAGTTAGGCAATTTAAATGAATCTTGGTGCAGTTTCTTAGACACTAAAATGCAACAATTTCGTGCAAAAACACTTTATTCCCATCGCCCAGGAGCGGAGAGCCGGGGTAGCACATAGGATTTTATTATGAAAAAAAAATTGTCATTTGCATTTTCGGAAAATTGATCAAATTTTCTGAAAAATAAACTAATATATCACAAAAAAGGTACTCTTGTTCAATGTCACCAACATGAACCGTTCTCTTTAAAATTTGCAAAATTTATTGTGGTGCACCCGACAACAAGAATGCTGTAATCAAGAAGGCTATGCTTTATGTGGTAACTGGGTATGGATATGGTTTGTAAATGTGTTATAACAAATAACATTTATTTTTAAATTACAACATAACAAAACTACTTACTACAAAAAAAANTATATATTTATGACTAAAATCGAGCGGTTCTATAGGCTTTTGGAAATGTCAAAAAACTACCAAAACAATAAAGTTGTAATTTTAAAAACTACTCATGACTTATACTTCTGGTGGCTTTATAACTTCTTTTGTTTATTTTTTCTACTTGTGGAGAGACAACAACATACAGGGTGGCACAAAAGTATAGAAACCCCTAAATAACTCGCCAGGAGTGCATTTTCTTGAAAAATGATAAATACAAAAGTTTTAGGATTTCTCCTTGGCTATTCAATGGCGCCTTTGTATTCGACCTTGACCTTGACATTCAAGGTCATGTCAAGGTCAAAATTGATTTTTCAAATGGGAACTCCTATATTTTTATTGCGGATTTGGAAAGAGCAGGAAATTTTACGTTCAAGTTTGACCTTGACCATTTCCTTGACCACAACTTTCAAGGTCACTCCAAGGTCAAACTTGTTTTATCAATAAGAACCGCTACTTTTGTTGCGGATTTGGAAAGTGCATGAAACTTTACGTTCAAATTGTCCGCTAGCTTGGATCCGCCATCTTGGATTACGAATTTTCAAAAAACGATTTCGCATCTTACCAAAAAAAAGATAATGTAAATAAATAACCTTGACTTTGACATGACCCCGAGGGTCGTTGTCAAGGTCGCATTTGAAGATAAAATTTAAGCTCTTTGCAAATGCGCGATAAAAATTAACGGTTCCTATTGAAAAAACAACCTAGACCTTGGAATGACCTTAGAGACCATGGTCAAGGTCGTAGTTAAGGACCTGATCGAGGTCATAATTTGATCGTAAAGTTTCATGCACTTTCCAAATCCGTTATAAAAGATAGCGGATCCTGTTGAAAAAACAACTTTGACCTTGGAGTGACCTTGGAGGTCGTGGTCAAGGATATGGTCAAGATCATATTTGAACGTAAAATTTCCTGCTCTTTCCAAATCCGCAATCAAAAATAGTTCTTATTTGAAAAAACAATTTTGACCTTGAAATGACCTTGAAGGTCAAGGTCAAGGTTGAATGCAAAGGCGTCATTGAATAGCCAGGGAAAAATCATAAACCTTTTGTATTTATAATTTTTCAAGAAAATGCACTCCTGACGAGTTATTCAGGGGTTTCCATACTTTTGTGCCAGCCTGTATATTATTCTCTATATTTATATATTGGCGGCACTATTTTCTAAATCAATTAAACAAAAAGAAATTTTAATTTAATCTAATGAGAAATAACTTACATTGGGAAAATATATAAAAATATACTTAAATAATTGCGCAAAAAAAATTACACAACCTTGGTTTATATTTGGAGAAATTTATTTGACGTTATAATAATATTTAGTAAGGTTAAATATCAGTTTTTAAACTTCTCATAAAATTGGAAAAAGCAAGTAGTCTTGGAAAACTATTTGATTTTTCAAGAACTTGAAGTAAAAGGTATCCCAAAAGGAACGCAGAATGCAATGAGGAAAAAAGATTTTATTAATTAAAAAATTGGCAGTTTTTAATTAATAAAAGTTTTTACATGTCCTTAAGAAGTAGACATTGCCAGTAAACATGAAAGAGAATATCGGACAGATCTCATCCACGACTCATGCGGCATGCTTGACTTCTTTTAAGAAAATTCTGTCATGCTTTCATAATTGCGTTTGAATTTCGTTGATAACTCTCCGAATTTCTGCTTTTAATTCATGAATGGTATTAATTTGAGTAGAATAAGCTTTGAACTTTACGAATCCCCACGGGAAAAAGTCGAATGCGTAAGATGTGAGATGAGTCACCCATTAACTTTCTGTCGTAATAAGTGGATAGTTTCACGAGCCGTAGGTAGATGGTACCATCCCGCTGGTATCACTTGTTATCCAAGTCCGTGCCATCCAAATGAGGCCACAAAAAGTTCAATAGCATCTCTCGATATCGCTCTCCATTGACAGTCACTGCGTCAGATCAATCATGCTACCAGCGTAAAATCCACATCCACATCCAAATTCAAATCACCACATTGTCACCTGGGATACAGTGATCGTTTTTGAACGACTGAAAGATTGTCTCTGCCCCAAATTCGTCAGCTTTGCTTGTTCACATACCTACTAAGACGGAAATGCTCCTCTTTGCTAAAAATGACTTTCTTATCAAAATCACCATACACTTGCTGATTCTCTAACATCCAATCAATGAATGTTCGGTGCATTAAATGGTTGTCTGGTATAAATTCTTAGTTTGGCCGAATCATGAATGGATGCAGATGCAGATCATTTGTTAAAATCCGCTGCATTGTGCTTTTTCAAACGTTTAATTGCAGTGACCTACGGTGAACCGAGGTTACGGGAATTTCCGCCACACTATCACTTACCGTAGCAATATTTTTGGATGAGCGACCAGTACGAGGTCGGCCCATTTTGTTATTATCTACAACTGAACCTGTTTGTTCATATTTGGCAACTAATCTTTTCACAATAAAATTGTTTCATTCGGGGCGTTCCTTCTACCGAAAATTCCACGTAATTTGCGCACAGTCGCAGCTACACACTCTCCGTACTTTTAATGAATTTTTACATTCTTTACCGGTTTATCCGTCGTATAGTTTTCAACGAAAACAGATAAAAGAGGTAAAATCTTCCAAACTTACGATACCAGCAATTAAACAGCTTAAGCTGAAATATTGTAATTTTTGCTTGCAATTAAGAAAAGAACAGTTTGAAATACTTCTTGTTAAGCAAAAATAAAAACAATTGGTCATTTATAAAATTGTTTAAAAAATAATTTGAATTTACTTTACCGTTTCAATTGATAATAACAAAACACAATATTAGTGCGTTAAATAAGAGTATATACAGGGTGCACCAAAAGCACATGATCAAAAAGGTACTGCGACATTCTTTGGTTCAAAAGAAGACGATATGACCTAACTTTCATTAAGAAAAAATGTCTGGTTCCACTACTGTCAAAGTTCTTGAAAAAAATATATGTTTTTGTAATATCTGGAGATTGTTATGAAGGATCTATCGTATCTATGTAACTGTCATCCATTTTCAATAAAGAGAATTGTGTCTTTCCTAAGTACGTCTTTACATTTTTTGAGTGTTAACAAAAAATAAATCTAATGAAGTAAAATGATATTCAATCCGTCGCATTGCGACAGACTTTAAAGTTGCGACGATTTTACTTTCAATATTGATATCCTAGGTAAAAGAATTGGCAATTATTATTAGAGAAAGCTGCTTCTTGTAAAAGGGCAGATTTATTGCGATACATTTAAAATTGTTAAATCGCAACGAAACAGAAAACAATTTTTTGCGTAAAAACTATGAATGGTACAAGATTTCACCAAGATACTTACTACGATAGTAGTGATTGTAGTGAGTATTTGTTGTAGGTACTTGATTAGTAGTGATAATGATTGTCTAAAATAGAAAAAAAATGCGTAAAAATTATGAATGCTACAAGATTTTACCAAGAGCACGAAAATCTCGAAAAAGGACTGATGCATCAATAAAAAATAAAATAAATTAATTCCAGCGACCAAATAAAAAGTTCTGGTAATTCTTGTATCAAGACACTCAAGAATTTACCACTAGCTCAAGGCAGATGGACGCGGTTGCTTCATCAAAACATGAGTCTTACTTAGGAACAAGTCCACAGCAAGTGGATTTCATTAAAATCCATCGTAACATTCTCCAGATATTACAAAAAAGTCAAAAAACATATTTTTTTATTTTTTTTCAAGAACTTTGACAGTCAATAGCAGAGGAGCCAGACATTTTTTCTTAATGGAAGTTAGGTCAAATCGTCTTCTTTTTTTTGAGCCAAAGAATATCGCGTACCTTTTTGATCATGTGCTTATGGGACACCCTGTAGAATTCTTTTCTAAAAATGATCAAAAAAAAAATGGAGGAAATCAAGTGTGAACGTCTATTTCGCGGTAGGTTAATGACAAAGTGGAGCATTACAGTGATTTCGCGTCTTCCACAATCTGCCCCCCGGGTACACAGGAAACAGATATTTAACGACATTACAGCCAGAAATAACGTTATTAATGTAATCCACTGAGCTAAACGCCAGTACAACCTCGCGTCATTATCTTATCTCGCTACTCATATTATTATAATCGAAAACGGGGAATAGACAGCGCAGCGTTAGATGAAACATGTAGATGCATGAAAACAATAAAAGCTGCGATGCATGAAGATATAAGAACTGACCGGTTGTTGTTTTGTCCGCAACGGCAATTAACATTGACCTTATTGCCGGCAGTGGAAAGGCCGGACTTTCGCAAAAATATAACGAGGAGAACCCGTAGCGAATCAAGAAGCGGGTTTGGGAGAGGAGAGGGGGCATTAGGCGATCAGTTAACTGAGATTTTGTTAACTTCACATGTAAAATCTTTTCCGAAATGAAATGGTATGTCTAAATTTTGGTTATGTATTACTTAGCTCAAATATGCATTCTAGATTTGTGAAATAATGGATACAGAATGGAAATAAAAATGTTCAGAAATATTTCAACATTAGATATTGATTAGTTAACAATTCGATGAAGTGAGAAAAAAGTTGCCTAATAGTGCTAAAGAAATACATCTTACATTTCTTAAAAAAACAAGAGAGATTTTAGTGTGAAATTTAAAGTTTCCTTTTGGTTACATACACAGGCCTACAAAATAAAAAGGTTTAATATCCGGTAGACAAAACCCCTGTATGTATGTATTCTGACCCGTTTGATATCAGAATTGCTCCATCATGTCACCTAACCTAACCTAACCTAACCTAACCTAACCTAACCTAACCTAACCTAACCTAACCTAACCTAACCTCAAAAAATAGGTCGAAATAGCAAAAACTCGCAATTACTTCTGATGAAAAGCTATGTACCTAGCTAATTTCACGAAAAACAACCGTGGGTGTGATAAGTTAGCGAAAATGGATGCTTAGCTAAGTAGTACTGTGAATATTAAAGTTAGAATTGCAATCTAATCTTGAAAGCATTCGATAGGTTGCATGGAAATCGAGACATCGAGAGATTTCTCTGGTCCGTTTTTTAAAGAGCTGAATAAAGTTTGACACCAAAATTGGTCAATCGAATAATACCTAACTACTTTCTATTCTCAAAAACTGTCCCTCTGTACTTGGTTGGGTGGTTTGAAGATTAGGTTTAGGCCGGCCGTCTTTTGGATGCGTTTTCGTCCGAATTATTTTCGTCAGTAATCGAACTGATAAATTTGTCAGATTTCGCTGAAGTGGTATCCTCCACTAGACAAGTTTTTGCTTTGCAGAAGTCAGTCCTATATACTAATTTATCAAATCAGCATATTACAATTGTTAATAATATAAATGATTATTATCTTTTGGAAAATAGTTATCTATTTATAATATTTAAGAAGTTTAAAACCCCAAGTGACAAACTAAAAGAATTATAGAATTTATATTTATAAATTTATGAAACAATATTGACTTTTATATTAATTAATAAATTAAAATTATATCAATGTTACTGAGCATGCGTATTAAAGATAGTTGGAACGCGAATTTCGTTCTGCGCAATCTCCGTCCGGTTCTGAATCAATTCTCATGCGCATTGGAATGAAGCTATAAGTTATATTATATGATTACAAGAGTGTATTTTTATATCTTTTTTACAAATTATATTGTAAGTTAGTTGTTATTAAATAAACTAGAAATTGCTATAGACCAAAACAATTACTTGTTTAAGATTAATTTAACTAAGACTGTAGTCAAACAAATACTTTAATGTTTCTAGTGAAGGAGAGATACATTTATCAGTATGTATTAAGAAAAAGTGTATTCATTGTAAAATACTCAAAAAATTCTAACAAGATCTATTTATACTTGACAATAATTGGCTATATTATTTCAAAAAGTATTATTACATTAGCGTAGATTAAAAATTTACAGTAGGTACTGAAATCATAAGTGTACGACACCGAGATAGATAATAGGGAGTAGTAGCCTTAAATAAGAATCTTGAGTCACACTTCAATTGATATAATTTACCTAAATATAGTTAACAACACTTCATGTTTGCGCATGGAAATCTACTACAAAATCGAATGTCATTTCAAAACTTGAAGAGATTAGTTGAAGAGTAAATAGACCGAGGTACGAAAACTCGATTAGCAGAAATATTGTTTGCAAAACGAGTGTTTTTTTTTTAATATCCACTAACTTACCACAACAAAATGAAGAAATATTTTTGGAACCGCTGGCTTTGTCGCTTCCTAAAGAAGAGTTTACACAAATTGCCGTACATAAAGATCTACTGTTAACTACAGTTTTGTCCATTAGTGTCCATTAATTCATTGTTATTGTATCTATGAACAATGCTAGTGTATTTATCCGCACTTATTAACACACAAACACATAAAAATAAACAAAATGAATATAAAAATTCCGAAAAATAAACAATAAAAGACACGACTTTCCGCAATGGAAACTAAATTGTTCTAGCAACTTTTTTTTTACCACTGAAATTGGGACAAAAAAAGTAGACGGCTTCCTATCTAACGGTCTTAATCTCAACTATACACCTCTTTTTATACAAGGGACAATCCCAGAGGTTCTTAACAAATTATAACTAGACTTCGAAAACTTTATGGCGACAATCGTATAAATAAACAGTAGTAATCTATATTATGCTGGTAAGCGGTAACACGCGTTGTAGTGGCAGAAATAGACTAAATATGTGATCAAATCGAGCTATGCCCACAATACACAATAGTAATGATTGCCATAAAACACGTCCCATATACAAGCAAAGCGTCAAACTCACACACACACACACACACACACAATCGACAATGAAATGCACAGCCAACGTCCCTCAGCAAAAAAACCTGAATTGCTCATCAGTAGCACGCTAGGCCGACAGGATAGGCTATCGAATAAATTGATCGATGCGAAGCTTCATATCAGAAGCAGACATGTAAGAAATTATTGTTAACTTCTGCTGGTATTTATTATTACTATACAGGGTGTGTCGTGTATAATCTATAAAAAATAATTTTCAACTTCCTGATGTTATTTGTAATAGAAAACTTTTATATGAAAAAGTTCTATCTTCGCGTGTTTTTTGTAAATTAGAGTTCATTTATTCAACGAAAATGAAGGCCGACCCTGTGTTATTTATTAAAAACTTTGGAAATGTTTTATGCGACTCGAGATGCAACCTTATAATTTAGGTCGGTATAATACTAGTAATACTAAAAGAAGGTTACGTTACATTGTCAAAAAATTTGTGCAGTCAACTGATTTTGTATTTGTATTGAATTCATTATTCACTTAATTATTAAATATTAAGCATCGTCCATCGACCCATCAGTGTTAAAAAGTGAAAGATTCCAGACAAAAGTTTTTATTTTGTAATTCCACGATAGTGACAGTATAATTTTTATAAAGAAGTAAAAAATAAGAATAACCTGCCGATTACATTAAAAACGATACTCTTATTTCTTACTTTGCTTAATTTTTTAGTTTGTGCACAAACTAGTTGTACAATGAACCGGGAAAACAATGCAAGTACTATTTCCGAACGTGTCGATAAGGTGTTAGTGTATGGTGCAGCCGAAGAAAATGCGCTCGCGGCGACTAGGTTGTACCTAGAACGATGGCCACAACGTCAGCGGCTGCGAGATACGGGAAGTGTTATTCCTCGAGGAGAAGGTCGTGGTCAGCATGTGAACCTTAATGTTGAAGATGCAGTGTTGGAAAATCTTGCCGAAGACCCCACAATTAGTACTCGACGAATCGCACAGCAAGTAGGAACCTCATCTCGTACCGTACATTGCATCTAAAGGCGCCCACTGTTGCACTCCTATCATCTGCAACCAGTTCAACAGATTTTACCCCCGGATTGTGATCAACGAATGCGCTTTTGCAGATGGTTTTTACGGCAATGTGTCAATCAAGTAGACTTTCCTGTTTATGTTTGTGTAACAGATGAGGCGACATTTACCCGTCATGAAGTGAATTTCCATAATATACACATATGGGCCGATGAAAATCCTTACGCGATTAGGGAAACTCATTTTCAACATCGGTTCTCGGTAAATGTTTGGACTGGCATAATAGGCGATTTACTTGTGGATCCCTATTTCTCTGAAGGACAACTAAATGGACCAACATATACTGACTTTTTGGAGAACCGGTTGCCTGAATTATGGGACGCATGTTTTATCTTCAAGAAGATTTTCGTATAAAACTTTTCTATTACAAATATCGTTAGTTTAACTTTTATAGATTTACGCCACACCCTGTATATTTTATGGTAAGTTATTTATGTAAAGGGTGTAATGCAGCAAAATTAACACTGCCCATTTATGCAATTATAAGAAGGCAACGGTTTTGTCACTTTTTGTTTGAATTACATAAAAAAGAACCCACCTACAGCCAACCCTGCACCACATTGTAGCCGCCTTAACTTTTCCGATCTCTATAGTAGGATCGTATTCGATGCAAAGTAGAGAAAATCATGTCATCATTTTTAGGAGGCGTAAGATAAATCATTTCAAATTTAAAATGAAAATCAATGTAAAATCTGAAATACCGCTGCATACGCACTGTGTTCTGGTAGTAGCTGTAGTCGCCCAGGTGCATCGAGTGTACGAACTGGTCGGTTATACGTCAAATACTAACCTGGCGAGCTTTGCCGTCAATTAGAGAGCGCTTCCAAAAAACAAGTAAACAACAGTGGCGCGTACAGAGGTAAAATGTAGTACATATGTGGAAGGAAACAAATTGGATTTATAATAAATTACATTTAAAATAAATAGTTTATGAGAATAAAGGAATTTTTGTAGGAACAAGGGTGCTAAACCTGAACTGATCCCCTCGTCCCTTCATAATGTATAAAGAAATTATTCAATTTGTAAAACCCTTAAAAGCGTACTTCATTGGTTCACTTGACAGACAATGATTTATTACTTTGCATCGAATATGATCATACTATAGTTATAACACTGTTTTGTAGTTTCAAGTTTTGATTATAGAAAACGCCTATCACTGACGCATTCTACGTAGCATAAAAAAAAGTTCTCCAAATTTGTAAACGGTATGTCTACTTCTTTTTGGGCGCCGACTGAGATTTGTGGACATTCTGGGCTGAGCTGCGAACCTATAAAGGCAAAGTAGAAGCATGTTGGTCTTGGTCGAGTGCAGGCAGCCTCCTCGCTGGACCCTCACCATCGCCCTCGCAAGATGCACGAGATAAAGCATAAAGATTGCGCTGCGGGAGGAATATATGTATGCATGCGATCCATGATGTGACCTTCACCGGTGCACCGCCCGACAACTAGTGCTGCTGCAGCTGTAAATTGGTAAAAATTTATGCACGCAGTAGGCTGCGCTTGGAGATACTTCATTTTGGGTTTGACGACGGAAACCTGAAGCGCCTATTATCCAGTGAGCGTAAAATCTTCAGTGTATTAACTTATATTAGCTTATAAATGTTAGTAAAAAAGTTGTCAAAAGTATAGTTTTGAAAAATATTAAACGTATCCAGTGGCGTACACAGGATGTCGTTCTTGGAGTGGTTGAAATCCTAGTGTAAATTAAAAAATTAAAGACGAAAGTTGACGACAAAAGGCATAATTATATCGGGATGGATTAATGGGGGATTATAGGAATTTTAGGGACGTCGGAAACTATTAGAGATACATGGTGGCTCAAATTTTAAGACAGTTTCACGGTTATGTTGGGACTTCCTGAAATTTCTGATATATTTCAACTATTTCCTGTACTTTAACGGAAAAACTCGAATACAGGCTTTTTTGTTTTGCACTGTACCTTATTTGTTTGTTCTATCTTTTACTAGATTTTTAGATAAGAGTATTTTTTTTCTTAATGGACGTACCTATTAGTTAAATATTACCAATCTGTATTTAGGAGAAGAAATTAAAATAAAACAATTTTCACATATCAAGTGAAAATCAACTATAACTAATAAATTAAATGTAATCCCACAGTGTGTCTGTTTTTGTGTGTTACGCCCCCTTATATACAAATAGGCTAGAGGAATTAAACGGGACTAGAGATTTTTCAGAAAAACGTGTGATTTTTTGTTGAAATAGTAGGTTACCAAATTTAAAGAAAACAGATCCATTGGTTAAATTTTGGGGAACTTAAAATAATCGTATGTTATTTTTTCAACAAAAAATTCCTATTTTTTTACTGGAAAAAGTACCACAAATAACAGGTCAGGCGTGTTCTTGGCAATAAAAAAAAACAATAGTTGCCAAATAATGACCTTTGAGGACCCATAAAAAATAGTTCCATTTATTTGGTTCTACTAGCCTACTTGTATTAAAAGGAGACGAAAAAACTGACACACTTTATATTAAGGTTGTGGAACATGAAATTTCATCAAAGTATGACATATTGTTGGATTTGTTATTTTTTTCTTCGCCTAACCATATATGAAAGACCATTATGGTCTTCATAAGAAAAATACAGTGAATAAATAATTCTAATTCTGTATTACTTCTTTTTTAAGCTTTTTACTTTGCACTTGTCATGAAGAGGAGAGTTCTGACTTCAACCCATCTATAACTAACTCTTATTTGGTCATTAAATTTCTTTTGTAAAACCATAAACCATACTGAATTAATTTTCTATTTTCTTGCAAATAATTTTCATTAATCTTCATTTAACACATTCAGTGATTTCCTAGTTAATTTAAAGGAATTTTGGATTACTTTAAAATAAAAAACACATTAGTATAGTTGAGTACATAATTTTGGAGCTAGAGATTTTAAACCTCATTAAAGTTATAAAAAATAGCAATACTGGGAATATAAAATGTTGTACTTAGGAACTCCTAGTATCTATATTACTAAAAAAGGACAATTTATATACAGGGTGTCCGGAAATTCATGGAACAAAATTTGGTCACAGACAAATTTAGGAAACCCGTATTTTTTATTTTTGCCAAGTGGCCCCCTCTTTCGAAGTTACAGCCCCCTGAAGTCCGCCCCTAAGAATAATCTTTTTTTTATATCTCAGAACCCTGTTGAACGAGCATCACTAAATTTGGTACACAGGGGTTTTACGATATGTGGAATCTGATGGTGCTACGTTTTTTGGCAAGGAACCCCCCCTAAGACCATTTTTCGTGGGCCCCCTTGTCTTTGGAGCCAAAAAAATTTGGCCGCACATTTGAATTTCTTAAAAATTATCAGTCCACTAGAAAGCCATTAAAAGAAAATTTTTGTCTCTTTATGCTATTTTCGTAAAACGCAATGTTTTCGAGAAAAATGTCAAAATGTGATCGAATGCATATCGTGATTCCCCATTTTCCTCAAAAACATTGTGTTTTCCGAAACAAATATCAAGAGACAAAAAAATTTCTAAATTCAATGGCTTTCTAGCTAATTAATAATTTAAAAAAAAAAAATCAAAGTTGCGACCAAATTTTAAGTGTTTTAAGGGGGTTTCTCGACAAAAAGCATAGTACTGTGAGATTCCACATGTCATAAAACCCCTGTGTACTAAATTTAGTGATTCTCGTACAACATGGTTTTGAGATATAAAAAAGACTTCTTAAGGGCAGATTTCAGGGGGCTGTAACTCCGAGAGAGAGGTCCAATTGGCAAAAAGAAAAAATACGAGTCCCCTAAATTTGTCTTAAGAATCTATGGCCAAATCTTGTTGCATGAATTTCGGGACAACCTGTATACAAAAAGATTATTCAAAGTGTCAGCTTTTATGGAATTTAAACGAAAATTTCAACAATTATTTATGGACATTTATTTAAGAGAAATGAATACAATCTTTAACTAAATTAAATTTATATTTTAATAAATATAGAAAATACCAAATCATAACCTTAAAGAAAATTTCAAAATTTTGCCGACTTAGTTAAAAAAATCATTTTATGCGGTTGCAATAATATAACAGATACAATATAATATTAGAAAATTTTGTGAAGATTTATTAAAACAAGTCTACCATAGATATTGTCTAGAACTCTCCTAAATTATTGGCAAGAGCCGTTACATACATTTATTCAGATTGTGAACTCTAAATCATTATAACTAACATGTGTTTGGAAGTTTGCATTAATTATAGTTTTAGTTTGTAATACATTTTATATGACCGATACATATACATATTATTTGACTGATATGGGGGAACATGGGTAACTTAAAAGAACCGATGCTACTCTCTTATAAAGCACTCTCTCAATGTTTTAGAGTTCATTCAAAAACCATTGATGTATTTAATGGAATGAATAATATTCATTTTATGTTTATGAACCTTTATTAAATTTATTCAAGTAAGATTGTCTTTACTTGTTGCAACTGTATGAACCTACGCTAAATGGTACCTATCCCTATTCTGCATCAATGGATTCATTGTTTGTAAATTTGTATCACAAACAGCTCTTTTTTTTTCTGCGGTGATATAGTTTACAATTGATCTGTTGGTGCAAGCATCAATTAAATCTGATAAACATTAACGCTTTTAGTAGTAGAAGTAGTAGTAGTGAATTGGAGTGACCTCAATCTGTCAAGTGCGCCCTTTTTGCCTACCCCACAGTTACATCACCTATCCATTGTCTGCCTCTGACCCTCCTCGAATCTACCTGATCCCCTAATGAACGCCGGGATGTTACCTCACCTCATCCCCTTGCAACTCTTCGGTACCAAAGACTTTATGTCCTAACCACCCGGAAGCTGCACAGTGTCCTAGAAGATGGATATGGGTATGCCCTTCTCCACATTTTGGGAATAAACGATCCTCCTCAATTCCTATTAAGCTTAAATGCCTTCTAAGTTTGCAGGATCCCCGCCATTTGGTTTAGGGCTCTTCTACGTATTTCGGATGTAGCTTTAGCTAAAACCTTTTGTTATATCAATGTTACATACGTATATTTAGACTAATATTAACTATTTTAATAATCAGGGAGTTACTTGAGTACCAGACAAGTAAAATTTACACCGCCTGCATTTTCACAAACTACATAAAGTCTAATATAGCCATTCGATCAGGTTTGATCCTATTGTGACAATCCAATATACTATATCAAAAAAGCAATTCTAGTTTTCCGATATATAAGGATGATTATGGACCTTTTCTAGCAAGTTTAAGCGTCAACATATGTTTTTAATTAATCGAAAACCACTACGTTGATCTAATAATGTTTTCTTCGAAAACCTCTTAATTTTGGAATAACATAACTTTTAAAATTGTACATTTCTGTTACGTGTCTCTTGAGCATAATGTGAAACGCGTAGGTAAGTTAAGAAGAAATAAGCAAAAAAATGGAAATTAGTGTATTTGTTTTAGTTCTTGGGTAGCCAATATTTCTCCTCTTTCCCCCAATATAACCCACACAAGCTTTTATTGTACCATTCCATATATTATAATGATGTATCTATATGGGTTTTCCCTGACTAAGCACTTTTTGTTACTTGCGATGTCCAGTTAAAAAAACTATTTAACAACAGAAAACGTTTATAATAACATATCTAACTATAACTTTTATTATTCAAGGTATTCCAGAAATAAGTGTCAATACTTTCGTCTAATAATTTTTTAGCAAGCTTCTCGCCTTTCTAAATTTTAAATTTTTGTTACCCGACACTGGAACATAAATCGACACGCTTAGATCACTGAATAATAAACAAAAAGATGCAGAATTAGTTAAATAAAAAATGATCAAGAGTAAAAATTTTACTGACCAACGTTATTATTTCGGCGGATTCACGCTTATTTTATTATATTAATGTCACAAATGTAATGCGTTATTGTTATGGCATAATTGTTGTATGCAGCGTTGAAGTTTTTCTTTCAGTGTTACTATATTTCTGAATTGTTGTGATTATTCGTTGTCGTAATTCATCAATGATATTAACTGGATTGGAATACACTAGCTGTTTCAGACGACTCCACAAGGGAAAGTGGTACAGATTGAAATCCGGCGATCGAATGGGTCATACAGCTGTACCAACCCACCGTCTAGGAAAGTACCATGTATAGACGAACTTCCAACGGAACTTCATCTAGTAGATCATTTAGCAAGTTATTTAAAAAGCATAAACACCTTCGTCCAACTAATCGATCTAGTGTAACGTAGTTGTACTATTCCGTGCCAAAAAGTTACCGAAAATCTTTACAATATACCCAGTTACAAAAGTGATGTCGGTGGTGATACTCCTGATGCTTTAAAAACTGAACTTTTTGTACATGATACAGGTATAACTGCGATTCTTTTATCTATTTTCTAATAAAACAGGTAAGAACAGTTAATTTCAATGAACCGTTTCATTCTACATTTAGTTTACTAATCACCAGCTTCACACAACGAACACCACACAGCTTGAATTGGTTACAGAGCAAAGTAATAATGAACCAGCAAGACACAGCTCCTTACAGAAGTACATGAGCAAGCTAGCACAACTCCTGCTTGACATGAAACAGCAGAGCACATCTTTGGATGTACGACAAGCTTTAGCAGGATTTTCTATACATAGATCTACATTTTGTAATGATTTAAATAAATGATCAAAGTCTGTTGTTGTGATTCCTCTGGCTGATGGGTTTATTAGTACTAATTTTTTAGAAATTCTTTGTATCTCTCAACGATTAATGTCCTGTATGTATTCACAGAAACGTGAATACCATCCTTTCTAGTTCTATGCCATCAGAGTACCACGTTCAGAAGTTTTTATTCCTATTGCAGATATGCTAAAGTAGTCTCCTTTGTTATTTAGGTATTGGAAAGTATGTATTTGTTATTTAATGATTATAGTTAATTTAGAATAAGAAGGAAGCGTGTCGTAAAAGTACAATCATCATTAATACTTTGTAGCATAACTATAGTAAAACGATGAATATTAAATGAATTACAGAAAATTGTCTGATATATTGTACAAGGCAGTACACAATCTATGAGGAGACGAGTCATCACTCAAGTAAACATAAATAAAAGATTTTATAAGTATGTACAAAACGAGAAAAGTGCCAAAAGTATGGATATTAATTAATATATATATATATATAATAAATTAATTAATTAATATAATTTTGAGACAAGTACTCTTTCAAAAGAACTAATGGGTTAACAAATATATAATGCAAATCTAAATGAATTATATACAAAAATAATAACAAATATACAGAAATTAAACAGACATACATCACACATCGTTAAAAAATAAAAAAAGTTAAACATTGAAAGTTACGTTTGACGAAGATGCAAATAAAATCAGAAATAATAATTTTCGAATAAGAAAAAAATTGCAGTTTTTTTTTAATAAAAGTAACCTGATGGCGGACACTTCGAAAACCAACGCTATCCTTAAAAGTTTTCTGTTACATCTTTTTTAATTTATTCGTATTAATACTTGGTTAGACTATTTATTTGTCATTTTATTTATATCAACTTTGCCCCTAATTAGTTTTTTTGTGCTATCCTATTAATTACATTCTCTGAAAAACTGTAATTCCTGTGCTAAAATAAATAGAAAATTCATTAATTTCGTAACTTACTTCAAAATCTATAGAAATATGAAGTTTTTTTTTCGTCACTGTTTGGATTTAATCACACATAAATATATCAAAAGGTCATAGGTCTATAAGATACGTTTAACGAAAGAAGTAGATCCTTCCATGTCTACGACACTGGTAATTGAATAACTGCTTTAGTTTTGTAAATATAGGATTACTTTCCAAATTTTGTGAAGCCGTCTTTAAGTATTTCCGAAGTATGATGCAAAAATTCAAGACGGTGCAGTTCCGGATTTATATAATACCCTGTACATATAAAAACTTTCATCTAGTTCTCTTTTGTCCATATTTTATAAAATACATGTTACTTAAATTAGTTTTTATATTTATTTAAATGAGCCTTTAAGTTCAATACTCAATAATGATAAATTGTAAACATTGTTTTATTTATTATTTTTTAAATATATTTACATTTGTTTATGATGTTACTTAAATTATTTTCTTATATTGATTTAAATTAGCCTTACATCAATATTCAATAATGAAAAATTGTAATATTGTTTTGTTTATTATTATTTTTTATATATAAACTATTGACAGTTTTACACCAAAAAAAAAAGATATATTTATTTGCTTGTAGTATTTTGAAGGTGTCATAAATTCAGGGTTAGCTTCCCAATTAATCTTTATCATCAAGGATTTTTTATAAAAAAATTTTAACGAACCAAACTTTTGAAGAATTTCCTTTATATTCTCCACTGGTCATACATAAAAAATCTTTGGAAACTGAGATTCACTACATAGCTTAATATACTGGGTGTTAATGAACTTATGTCAAATAATTTTGACACATGTATGTTATTTAAAAATAAGGTAAATGCACGGATTTGTGTTGAGTAAAATGTAATTTTGTAATGACTTACCTCAACATTGCAAGGACCTTTTGAGAACTGCTGATTTTCATAGAAGATGTTCGATGTACCCACTATTTGTTTGCACACAAGCCTCAGCGCGACGTATCCAATTCGCTCGCACGCGTTGCAACATTGCCACATCCTCTCGAATCGAATTACAAGCTTCTGCAATACGCTGTCGCAGTTGGTCGGTGTCACGAACTTCCGGGAAATAGACAACACTTTTCACATATCCCCACAAAAGAAGTCTAAATGCGCCATTTTCAAAAGAAACCTTGGAAATACGGCTATTAATGTACTCTCGAAAAACAGCACAGCAATCACTACAACAATAACTTTCAAATACAGTCCGGCTTCACAAGAAACCTTCAAACTCGTAAAAAGTGTTACATAATTTTTGTAAGTACTCGCCGCGATAAAATACATGTATTTCAGCAGTTCCAAAATAGTTTTAAACACATTTTTATTTAGCTTTTTTCTCTATGACCTTAAACTTCCGTACAAGTTTGTGTGTTAACTCAGTTTTTGCTCCTTTTTCACTCCTTTAAATTTTTGGCATAAGTTCATTAACATCCTGTATTTTAATTTAATATACTTATGAAATTTGGAAAAATAATTTCCATTACGTAAGTTTTAGTAGGCATTTTAAGAAGGCCCTCATGGTCCGAATTATTAAATAAATCATTACTATCTGATCTTAAAACTGATGTTAATATTTTTCTCTCAACCATTGGGTGCTTCTTTTCGTTATTTATGTTTAGAACATACCGATAGTTAAACAAGTTTTTTCGTTTTATGATACCATTATTACAAAATTTATCTCCGACTTTACTTTATGGCAAAATTATTTTCCTCTAAGTCATATTTTTCCTTGACATTTTCATGGTACATAAACTTTATCCAGATTTATTTTAGTATATGGACATAAAATAATCTGCACCTATAGNCCACGTTCAGAAGTTTTTATTCCTATTGCAGATATGCTAAAGTAGTCTCCTTTGTTATTTAGGTATTGGAAAGTATGTATTTGTTATTTAATGATTATAGTTAATTTAGAATAAGAAGGAAGCGTGTCGTAAAAGTACAATCATCATTAATACTTTGTAGAATAACCATAGTAAAACGATGAATATTAAATCAATTACAGAAAATAGTCTGATATACAGGGTGTTTCAGAAAGACCTCCCGAAAATTCAGGGGGTGATAGTGCGACAAAAAATAGCAATGTTTTGTCTTATGAACTATATGTCTATCTCCTCTTGTTTTCGAGATACAGAGCGACAAAATAAAATTTTGTAAATAGAATTTTTACGAAAATTTCCAAACGGTGCGAAATATTTTTTTGAAATATGGAATTCCGGGTTTTTAAGGACACCAAATACGCTGGTCTAATTATTTTTTGTATATTTTATAGAGGGCGCTAGTTACGCTACATTCGTATTACATTTTAAGTTCTAATTTCTAATGTACAATTTAATTTTTTTAAAATAATGTACTCTTGTTAGAACTTCCTAATGTGGACGGTTTTCGAGAAAAAGGCTTTTAATTGAACTCTTACAATATTACGGTGTAGAAAATAAGTGACTTTTCTCAAAGTAGGCTTATGTCAAAACTTATTGATGGATGTCTCAAAAACAACGCATACATTCTCAGTAATATTTTACTCTAATTAACTTTATATCAAAATTTTAGTGATTGTTAGTGACTGTAGTTAGTAATGACTAATTGGAGCAGAATTTTTGTAAGCCGCGATAAAATACATGTATTTCAGCAGTTCCAAAACAGTTTTAAACACATTTTTATTTAGCTTTTTTCTCTATGACCTTAAACTTTCGATACAAGTTTGTGTGTTAACTCAGTTTTTGCTCCTTTTTCACTCCTTTAAATTTTTGGCTCATTAACACCCTGTATTTTAATTTAATGTACTTATGAAATTTGGAAAAATAATTTCGATTACGTAAGTTTTAATAGGCATTTTAAGAAGGCCCTCATGGTCCGAATTATTAGATAAATCACTATTACTATCTGATCTTAAAACTGATGTTAATATTTTTCTCTCAACCATTGGCTGCTTCTTTTCGTTATTTATGTTTAGAACATACCGATAGTTAAACAAGTTTTTTCGTTTTATGATACCATTATTACAAAATTTATCTCCGACTTACTTTATGGCAAAATTATTTACCTCTAAGTCATATTTTTCCTTGACATTTTCATGGTACATAAACTTTATCCAGATTTATTTTAGTATATGGACATAAAATAATCTGCACCTATAGCTAAATCCTTTTACGGTCTGAAATATCCTGTTGAAATAATTATATTTAATTGCTTCCCCGGCAGTAACAGCACTTTTTAGGAGCACGCTTTTGCACAGAAAGTCTTCATAGATAGATAGGGTACAGTAATAAGAATGCAATTTGCGCATATCTAGTTGAACTACTTGTTTTTATACAATTGGTTGACTTCTTCATGCAATGAAACACTAATAACTCCAATTTTAAAATGGTTTCAATTTATGAAATTACGAATTTAAAATTGGAATTGATTGATGAAATTTGAAGGTGCAGGGTGATTACGGAATAATTTTCAGGCTACCATTTCTATAAGTTTTCCTTAACCGTTCATAATGAAATTTGCTACACATATATGAATCTATTTTGTAATTTTTTATACTGAAATCAATTTACTGTTAATGTTTCAGGTATGATGGACCTCAATTATTGACTAACTGTTGCAAGAACCTTCGGGAGAATTTGATAACTTCCGCCGTTTGTTCGACAGCAGCAGATTTTGAGTATCTCTCCAGCTAATCGAGCGGGAAATAAAGAAAAAAGACACATACTTCTTTAAGGAATGTTCATAGTTTTTTACAGTTATCTACCATCAACAAACAACAAATATAACAATATAAACATACATAATTTGAAAATTAGTACAGTCCTGTCAGACAAAAAATTCTTGGCACATTTACAGCTTCTAACGAAGTACGAGAGTTGTCCGGAGACTTCCCAAAAACTTTTCCAACTAGATCATTGGAGATAACGTACACATTTGGTTATATTGTGGAGTTACCTGGTTGATTACACTTCATGTTGTATTTGTGCATTTGCCAGGACTGGAAACTGCGATTGAGAAGAAGACGAAGGAAAATGTGGTGGAACTAAAATTGTGCTAGACTTGCCAATATACTGGAACTTTGTGATGAAGGTGTTATTGTCATATAGGTACTGATTACTTCTGTTTCTTTTTCTTTTACTGTATCGTGAATCTCACGTATATTATCTTCCATTATTTTTCCACCAAACTTTTCATTTTTGGTGCAAGTAGTTTACAAAGTAAGTCGACTTCATCGAACTCACTACATATTTAATTTTCTTGAAATAGTTTTCAGGACCCTCACTGCTTCGTCCATATATTTTCTAGCATGTGCTACCTCTGGTGGTGCAGATTCCTTCCAAACAGTAGTAGATCTGCCTCTACAATAGTAGCGGATTGACTCTTAACAGCATCATTTACTTCGGTAAGTATTTCTGAACACTTACTTTAGTTTGATTTTGAAAATGATTCAGCAAGACATAAAAAATTAAATCATGTTAATGAATCCGCACACATCTTATGGGATTTTAGACGCTGCTAAAAAGACATGATATATTTTCATTACTTTTCCGGGATCGGCCGATTGTTTCTGAAAAATTTTTATTTAACACTCAAAAATAACCGTGTAAAAAAACCGATTAATCCCGGAAAACCAATTAAAAGTCTGCGATGCCCTTTAATTCTTTTGTATTTATAAAAAATATATTTTTTTGAGAAGTAAAATACCAGAATTATGCTCAGTTTATCAACAGTCAAATCCTTTAAGATATGTGCGGGGTCTTTTTAGTTGTCAATAAGTCTATAAAAGAAAAAACCGATAAATTAATACTACTTTCATTTAAATAATTTTGTTTATTTTGTATAGTTACCTACGACAAAAGACGAATGATTGACCGTAGCACAAGGATTTGTAAACACTTGGCAATTTCTATGTTGTTTAGGAGCTCTAGATGGCAAACATGTCAAGCTGCAAGCCCCTATTAAGACTGGTTCAGAATTTTTCAGCTATAAACATTTTATTATAATAGTGCTTTCACTGACCGACAGTGTTTATAACTTCTTATTTTACATACTGTTGAGTTTTTTACTTATAAAACCAAAACTACTAGAGCAATCTCAATTTCATAGAAAAGTTGTAGGAAATTAAATTTCGAAGAAAATGAGAGGTCGAGCGATTCGATCGGTTGATTAGAACCGGAGAAAATCCGGAAAAACCGGAAAATTGTCATAACTGTCATTTATGAAGTTTAAGAGCTGAAATTTGGCACAGAAGTAGATAATTATATCAATTTTAATTGTGCAAAAGGTAGGTGCTGTCGGACCATTAGCTTGTTACAACTCTAACTTTAAACTGATAATTATAATAACAGTAATAATCCACATTTTGCCAAATTAACTTGGCAATTTATATTCTGCTGTCTACCACGCTGTTAATTCTGTCAGGTGTAAAGTCAACATACATATTCCAATAGCGTAATCAATGACCACGCTCGTATGGCGACGTTACTATTGGTCGAAATAGATTCATTCCCCGCTGAAGATACACTTTCATACAGAGCCGGATTTCACATCGCATAATAGTTTTCATTTTGTGCGTATTATTCGCGGCTTAATTTTGTTACTGTTTGGCATATATTCTTCGTTTACTTCGTTGGAATATGTAAAGTGACCATAGTATAGTTCACCCACACTAGGTCATTGACACATAATATATTCACAAAATATATAAAACAGCAAAAACTATTGTTTTAAAACATAGATAAGTTTTAAGCCGCACATTGGACAAAAGCTGTTGTTCCAATTGCGTACATCCAGCGCATAGTTTTGGCAAATGTTTGGCAAGTGAAAATATGCTTTCGAATGAATTAATACGCAGCATCCTCACGATACGGCATTTGTTTTTGTTTGACAAACGTTTCATAAGTGACCGCATCATCTGGAGCCGCTTCAAGCAACAAAATCATTTTTGGATTTACGGTTGGTTTAATCCTCTTATTCGAATACATTACATTTGCATCTAGATACTTGTTTCAACAAAAGTGGCTAATTTTGCTTGAAGCAAGACTTCAATTTGCATTATGTAACTTGAAGTTAATAGATCGTGATGGTTTTGGGGAGTTACGAACAAATTGTAGATTTGTAAATTGTATATTGTATTAGCTGTTATTTTAGTTAAGGAAATGAACAGCTAGTCATACAGTAGACCGTCTTCTCTCGTCTTCCGTAATGGATAAGTGCTTCCTAGAACTATAAAAATATAGACTCTGTTTAGTTACTCTGTAGTACATGGGGTACAAAATTATTAAAATAACAAATTGAGTAATTATTTTTTTATTATTTATAGTAAATTTTCATAAAAACTGTGCAATTATTTTTTTAACTGTCAAAAGATCTGAACACTTTTTTTTACAAGATACCATACTTCTAAAATCAGCGGTTTTCCTAATAATGACGTTTGAAAATTGATATTTTGAAATACACACACGTAATTAAATAAAAGCCAATAAAACAACCAAATTTTATCTTAAACAAACAATTTTCTTCGTATTAATCGTTTTTCATTCCTTGACCCCTAAACAATTTTGATGTAGTATTTTGTGACAATAAAAATCAAACTATCGGTGTTTAGTTTGTCAGTGTCATTTTGTCAGTTTTACGTTTCATTTTAAAAATGCATTTATCTGAGAAATAATGTATTAAAGTACTTATGATAATTGGTTTTGGAGAGAAGTGCGTACTCAACAAGAAGTGATTTATTTAATGTAATTCATCCTGATCGACCTCCAATCACTAGATCTACTGTCAGCAAAATTGAATTGAAATTTTCTGAGCACAGCTACTTTAGAGATTTACCTAAAGGAAGCAGAAATATCAGATGATTCTAAACTAGACGTTTTACTGGAAACTGTAAATAATCCCCATGTAGCCGTTAGGACAATCTCCAGAAATTGTAATTTGTCATCAATAAATGTTTGGGCAGGTATTTTTGAAAACCGAATTCTTGGATCTTAATTTTCTTAAAGAAAATTTACATAGAGACCGCTACATAGATTTTCTTCAGTTTGAACTCATCCCTGCTTTAGCTGTTGTGTTTCCTTATCCACAAGATCCAGATATTCCTCATAATGACATATGGTTTCGACACGATGGGGTACCTACTCATTTTGCAATTGCAATTCGACAATATCTTGACTTAACTTTTCCTAATAAAATTGGATTGCATTGGATGCAGAGGTCCTATTGAGTGACCACCAAGGTCACCGGATTTAACCCCTTTAGATTTCTTCTTATGGGGTTATTTGAAATCTAAAGTTTATGTGAATAGACCAAATAATCTTGATGACCTGATACAGAAAGTACGCCAGGAAATAAGACTTATTCCAGCAGTGGTAATTGAGAAGGTTTAGCGGGAAACAATCCTTCGACTACAAAAATGTATTGAAGAAAACGGACAAAACATTGAACATTTATTATAAAGCAAATGTTATTTAAATAATGTTTTATGATTAAACACTTTTTTTTCCCTTTCGTCATTATTACGAAAATCGCTAATTTTAGAGATATGATATGTTATACAAAAAATGTTCAGAATTTACCGTACAATTCAAAAATGGCATAATATACAGGGCGTTCTATTAAAAAAATCAATGATGACTGCATATGTTCTTCTTGAGACACTGTATACAATTTTCTTAGTCAAAAAATCCGCAACTAAAAATACTAATCAACGTATTTGAGCATTTTTCCACAAAATAATTACTTGAATTTTAAACGAATTTGTTCCTTTCATCATGAACCCGCTGTATAAGAGTAAAGTTGCCAAATGTGAAATATCATTTTTATTTTTGGACCTGAAGGTATTGTTTTACCAAGCAATAAGAGAACTGTTTAAAAACACTACTTCGGAATCTTTTATAAACGTCTTTATCTCATAGCGAGCATAAAATCATTTTACTCAGATAATTACACAGATACACAAAATATGAAATGTGATCTGCTCTTCTCATCAGATTCTGTCATTGTCATGTTTTCATACCAACTAAACACGGATATGAAGTTAGTTAGATATGAGCTCTAAGCTCGCAAAGAGATTAGAAGATTTTCGACAATGTGTTGAATTGTAAAAAATTTGAATTTATTGAAATTCTAGTAATAACAACAAATTTATAGTTTATTTACAAAGAGCTTTATAAACAATGTAGAGCGTATTACATGTACCTTCCTGGTTAATAAGTTGTAAGGTGATGGATCCGTAGAGGATCTGCAGCAATCTCTGCAATTATTTAAAAGCAAATTTGAGGATTAATATTTAATGATTCGTTGAAAGTGCGATTCTAAAGAGAAACATGATTTATCTTAATAATGAATATAAACACTGAAAGTATCTTTTTCAGTAACAGACTTGATCAAATCAGTGTTTCTCTCTATACATATCATTTTATATCTATTGAACGGGAAGATATATCGAATAACTTTAAAAATAAAAGTTGCTGAGAAAAATAAGTATGAGGTACAAAAAAATATGTGCGGAACTGGGAAAAATATGAAAATGAGATTGCAGATCCCCGCTTGTGGTTGCTCTTTCCGTTTCCCCATAACGGCGGCCAATCACCAGTCCTGTATTACAAAGGTGAGGGCACTGTTCCAGTAAAACTCCTCAATACGATCTAGTGTCCAGTGTTCGTTGAATGAACATTCCTATAATTAAGTATAAAAAAGCACATGAACAAATTTACTATACTATCGCTAAAAATGATTAATTATAACTGAGTTGTTAGAACTTGCTTTATGAAAAATATATTGGGATAGGTTAAATTGAATAGATCTATTACTTTAGTGCTCGCTATTTACCAAATTTATTAGAGTTCACAGTTTAAACTAAATGGCCCTGAACAAACCAGTACAGCCAAAAAAATGCCAAAGTGGGTGTAAACATAGTACGACGTATAAGTCTCCTGACCTTCCTTATATAATTATATATTAATCTTACCGAAAACTTTTGGTAAAAGAGCGTGACATTTTATATCGCTTTATCCGCAGCAACTTCACCAGACGTGCAAAAAATTATAATTCCGTTCCTTCTCAATAAATTTGAAATTAACATTCTATTTATAGGTTAAATTAATTCGGACAAATAATAATAATAATCCAGCATGACTACAGCAGAAACTGACCTTTCTAACACCATGGTTTTTAGAGTTGAAATATTTACATACGTCCTTCTCTGCGCTTATTACTGTGCAGCTCGCAGACGGCCTTCAACTTGGGCACTTAACAGCCCGCATAAGTCAATAAGCTGCTGCAATTCAAGTTGACTTGAATGCCACACTCGTTTCAATTCATTACGTTAACGCTATTAACATTATCGTCATTACTGCGGAAATTTTGCCGAAGTCGTAAACCTTCCTCACGATTTTTAAGTTTGTCTGTTATTTACACGGCGGAAAGTATTTTACGAATGCAAAAAATATGACGTGTAATGTTGTTTAAACGTACTGAGGTAAGGATTTAATTGGGAGAAATAAAATTTATTAAAGGCAATTAAATAATTTCTTTGAAGTGGTTAAGGAATTCATTTGAATAAAAGTAGAAAATATTTTGTTCTAATTAACTGGTATACTTACCTTTGTTTATTACTGGAAAAGACAATTTATTTATCACTACAGGGATGGCCAGAAGTACGGAATAAAATTCATATCTTTTTAATGAGTTAATTTTTTTTAAAACGCCGAAACACGTTAACTTATTTTGATTTTTTCCCATCTTTCGGTTATATAATAATTAATTTTTCTTCAACCCCCTAACCCCCAGCTATCCCTACTTTTTTTTTCAAATGGAAAAATAAGGCATGAGGAGGCTCGTTGAAAAGCTTATAGAAATCTGAATCCAGCCATACCAAATTTTACGTTTTATTTTTTCAATAGCAAGGTTATTAGGGTTGTATAAAACACCTACTTAACAAGTGAAATAAAATTTAATTATCTTTAGTGTTATCCTCCATGAATTTGCACAGAATAAAATAAAGAATTTGAAACTGTACCTATCACTGCTAACGCAAAAAAGATATATTTTTTATGTTGCGTTTTTTTGGCACCACTTACTTGCCAGGCTTTCTGGTTAATTTTTCGCTTTAGTTGTAAATTGGAGTTCGAAACGTTACTATTGTGTCAAAATCAAGTTATTTACTGAATTGCAATGGTATTGTCGGAAAGGCAACGCATCGAAATCTTGATATTGCTTGGATGTGGAGACAAAATAAGAAGTCAGGCTGAAGTGCGCGATTTATTTAATGCGAAATATCCCGAAAACCAAATCTCGCAAGGGACAGTTAGTAAAATATTTCACAAATTTGAGGAACACGGTACAGTACAGACTTTGCCCAAAACTGGACGGGCACGTGCTTTGAATGAAGAAAAGAAATTAGACATTGCATTAGAACTTGTTGAAAATCCTCATACTTCAACTGTTTCATTGGCCCGCAATCACGATGCTTCTCGAACTGCAATTCGAATGTTTCTGAAACAAGAGAAATACCACCCCTATAAGGTATGTCTTGTCCAAGAGCTTTTGGAAGACGATTATGATAGGCGATTACAATTTTGTGAGGAAATGATGAGACGGTGTGACGACAATAATGGTTTTCAACGAGACGTACTTTTTTCGGATGAAGCTACGTTTTATTTAAATGGAGTGGTTAACAGGCACAACTATCGCTTTTGGTCCCAGGAAAATCCACACTGGACATGCGAATCGCATACGCAGCATCCACAAAAAGTTAATGTATGGGCAGGTATCATCAACAACAGAATCTTGGGCCCATTCTTTTTTGAAGAAAATCTTACTGCCGCACGCTACCTGGATTTCCTAACATTTGACCTGATACCTGCTCTAGCTGTGATTTTCCCTCATGAAATTGATCCAGATATACCGAATGAAAGAATTTGGTTCCAACAAGATGGCGCTCCCCCACATTTTGGTATTGATGTTCGAAGATACTTAGATGAAATGTTTCCAAATCGCTGGATTGGTAGACGGGGTACAGTTGAATGGCCGCCAAGATCCCCCGACTTAACACCCCTGGATTATTTTCTTTGGGGATATTTGAAAGAAAGAGTCTACCAGGACAGACCGGATAATATTGAGAATTTAAAGAACAAGATTAGGGCGGAGATGCATAATTTACCAGCTGAAGTCATTCAGAATGCTGTGGACAGCTTTTACTATCGTCTTGGAGAATGCCAAATAGTGAATGGAGGACATTTTCAGCATTTGCGACATTGAGTTTATTTTTGTAAATTATCTAGTTGTTTCAATTTCTAAATGAAAAAAAACTTGTTATTGAAAAAATAAAACTTGTTTATTTGGTATGGCTGGATTCGGTTTTCTATAAGCTTTTCAACGAGCCCCCTCATGCCTTATGTTTCCATTTGAAAAAAAAAGTAGGGGTAGCTGGGGGTTAGGGGGTTGAAGAAAAATTAATTATTATATAACCGAAAGATGGGAAAGAATCAAAATCAGTTAACGTGTTTCGGCGTTTTTAAAAAAATTAACTCATTCAAAATATATGGATTTTATTCCGTACTTCTGACCATCCCTGTATTTCACTTACTAGTTTTTAAATTGTTTTAAAAAATTAAAAGTATTTTTGATTTTTTTTTATATACTGTATATTTTAACAAAGCACCCTAGATAAAAACTTTATAGGATGACTCCCCTTAAAATTCGCTAAATAATACGAGGTTTCATTTTTGGTCACCATTTGTGAATCATCCTGTATAGGTCTGGTCGAACTAAACGTGGATGTGGTAGAAATGTATATGCTCAGTTCAACAATGGGCGCGCGGGTAAATGGCGTATAACACTGCCGCACTGGCCGACTGGGCAATAAATCTCAGTTGTTGTCAAGGGGTTGACAAATTGCCTAGCAACAAATGTTTAATATTTTTAAAAAACTAGCCTTTTCCTTATTTAAGGACACAATTTCCCCCCCAGTGCAAAATAAACTTATTTATTTTTCACTCAGGCTATATAGCTTGTTTATTATTAGGAAACGGAATGGAAAAACGTCATATCAGTCTAGGGCGAAATAAGTGGACCTAAATATTATCGCCCGTATTTTGACCATATTTTCTACCCTTCTTTTCTGCAAGGGTAGAATAGTAAATGTGCCTTGTATAAATGAAGCAGACAAATGAAAGCACACAGTTTATTAACATTATTTGATATATAACAATATTTTTTTTTAATTAATAACAAAAATCATTTACAACCGTCTTTAAAGACGAAACTACAATTTGTGAAGGAACCTTTAACAGTAACACAAGAAAAACTACCTAAATTTTCTTTGTCATTGAATAAATGTTGTTCGTTTTCACTCACAATCAATTCAGACGTTATGCTATCTTCAACATATCCTGATCCTGACAGTATCAGTCTTCCATTTTCCATGTCTTTTCAATATTATCTTATCTGCACCTGTATATACAAGAAGAGTTGCCAATGTGCGACGCAAACAATGACCTGTGTACATTTTTGCATCTGCGCAGCCGAGATATTTTACAATCCTGGACGGTATGATATCGAAAGTATTTTTGCCTTCTGCTTGCGCAGTACATCGACCATTTCGATATGTCAGAAAAAAAAAAACGCCGTTCTTTAATTTCTTTTGGTCGCAAATATATATAAAGTCGATACAATTGGAGAGCGTGCATTTCATTTCATTTCCTTCCACAATAGAAAAAGATTTTGATACCCTAGTTTTTGTATTGTTAATTTTTAGTACAACAACGATTTCTTTGTCATCTATATCATCTATCGAGAGCTTTGCCAACTCATATCTTCTTTATCCTCCAAAAACCCGGAAACGAAGCCTTCTACGACATATGTTTATAGGAACTTTTCTTTTTAAAAACATGTGTTCTATCTCCTGTTAAAGTTTATCTACAAAAAACTTACTCACCCTGTATATACGGAGAAAGGGAGATATACATACACCTATCCTGCACTTCAGTACCGTGCTATAAAATCGTTGACTTCAAAGCTCTATATCTTTTAACCTACACATAGGATCGCTTTGGGCCCATGATAACTTTTGCTCAGGAAGGCGAGAGCTATATCATATTTAAATTTCAGCCATTTTGACCAAAAGCCATTTTCCATAAGGTTTGTGCGGGATCCTTTGGATTATTGAAACTTTTTTCGTAGGGTGCTTATTTCTCGAGATATTTGAAAGTTTCATTTTAAAAAAACACCCGGTATATAGTTAAATTTAAGGTAACAATTTATGTATAAAACATAGCTTTGTTGATACTGTTTAATAAGCTTTTAAAGAAGTCCATTACTATGCATTTGTATCAATATTCTGATTTTATTTTCGTAATTACTTCTCGAAGTTAAAATGCTCAAACATTAGAATTGTTTGTATTCAAATCGCCTTATAATTACGGCATTAAATATAGATCCCTTGTATTTTGAAGAAAAATAAAAGAATGCGTTTTCAGATAGTGAGCACGAAATACTCTATTCAGATATTCATTACGAAAGTTTTTTATTTGTTGATATAGGTATGGTCTGTTCTGTTTTCACAAGGGAGATATAAAATAAAGTTTATAGAAGCATACATAATTTATTAACGATTTTTTTTCCTTTTGCTTAAGAGCTCTGGCTTTTTACCTGAATAATGATTGTATGAGTTGACAGACTAGAAAATTGTACTGAAAGTAAAAAAATTAACAATAAAGTTTAAATATTCTATACAAATATTTATTACATATTAAGGCATGCAAATAGAATCATATGTTGTTTATTTCTACAGATTACGTTTCTTATTTTTTAATACAAAATACACTGAACTTTTTAAAACATTGTAATAAGAAAAAATATATACAAAGTGGCAAGCACTCAAATATTTTGTTCCTCCTCATTAATTTATACTTTTATTTGTTTGTTCATATATGGTATAAATGTTTAATATTGATATGTTATGTTTCGGTATTTTTAAGTTTTAACATTGAAATGTAACTAAATTAAAATTTTAGTTGTAAGTTATTAAAATTTATCAATATTCATCATTATCCATTATTATTCATAACATTATTAAGTACCTAATAGGAGAAATTTTAACTAAAACCTTGCCAAAACGAAGGACAATATGTCAAAATACAAATTTTTAAAAATGTCACGCCTTAAACGTAGTTCGAAATGTAAAAAAACACGTATCACAAACCCAAAGATGTTCAATGTTCATCTTCTTCATCTCGAAAATCAATCAAAATTTTGTAACAATTAGAAAAGTAAAAGAAATCTTGATGGCCTGCTACAAAATGTTTAAGGAATCAATATGTCTCCTTTCTTCCATTCGTGCAAGGATTTTTACTAAAATTTCAGTAAATTAGTCTGTCCAAAATTTCAGTTAAATATTTTAAAATACAACGCATTAAAAATATATATATATATATATTTTTAAATTGTATATTTAACATTTTTATCTTGAAAATGGAAACATTAAATGAAAAATGGCATAAGGAAAGTCCCATTATTTTCGCCCAAAGAATCTGCGGTTAATGGTTTGATCTACTTTTCTTGTAACACCCTGGTAACATGGTTAAAGTGAATAAAAGAAAAAACTTATTTATTTTACATTCTATGGAAAAAGCGCAATGTGTGAAAAGTTTTGCTTGTATTTAGAATGGGGTTCCCATGGAGATAGTTTAAGTTTCTTGTACAGGGTGTTCAGAAAATTAAAAAATATGAATATGTCATAAGAGTAAACTACCTTTATTTTTATTCGTTCGAAAAAGTAGTATTTAGCAAAAGGCATGCAAAAGAGTTACTTCAGTTTTTAAATAAAACAAAATGTGAAATAGATAAGTGTGAGTTCATATTATCAAAGGGAATATAAGAGAATTGAAGACTTTTTTATATTCCCATTGTTTGAAATAAAACAATTCGTATATGAATATTGGTATAATTTTTTCAAGAATGTATAAATTTGGAAAGAAAATGCATAAAAGAATTATACGAACACTCTTCCCCCAACACCTACAAAAATTTGAAGGGAGGCAAGGGATTGATTATAGCTTCGTTTAACCTCTTCTAAAGATACGCACTGTACACCTTCCCTAATACGTTGTTTGACCTAGCCAATGTTTTTGGTCCAAAGGTTTGCTGTACACAATCTGTTTGAATTGGCCCCTTAGGTAAAAGCCCCTGATTGTTAAATCAATACACCGAAAGAGCCTTGGATATGGACCATGTCGACATAGCCAGCGATTGAAAAAAAGTAAGCGCACACCAAACATTTACATACTTTTTTGATATATTGTCGCCCATGCGGTGTTCTAAAATCAGGATTATCGCCACTCCAGTATATAAGCAACAATGCAATGTGTTAAAAAAGAGGATTCGTCCAAAAACATAATCTGTTGATGAATGTTTCGTTGAATACCTTCCAGACAAAAATTGTGGTTGAAATCTGGTTTCCAATGCAGAATTTTATTTTGTTTCAAAATTGATTGTAACAAGGAAGGAATAAAATGTAATTCTCAATACAATCCACTATATTATAGCCCAGACTGTATCGTCGCTCCCGCTAGGAACATGATTCTCATTCGATTTGTTTTTTTTCATAATCTTACTAAAAAAATGACCGTTGAAACATATCCGCATGTTGCCAGACGTTACTAATGGTCAAAAATTGTTTAAACAATTTTTTTTAACAAATTCGTAATTTTCGATTTTTTCGCTCGAAATGTAACATACATATAATATAATCGATTTTCTTTAGGCTTTTTGGAGTATCCTGAACAAAAAAGTTCCTATGCAACTTTTCTCTAAAATTTACCGTTTTCGAGATATTAACGATTTTTTGTTCGAAAAAACGCGATTCAACCATTATCAACTATAAACTATAATAAAAATTGCGATTTTTAGTGTTGCCAAAATTCTTAAATAATCTCTGAACATCCCTTAACAAAAATTCGAAGAGTTACGCCGGCATATTTAATTCTGAAGACTTGTTTTTTATTATTAATAAGGCGCGCGCGCCGCGATTCACGGCCGCTCTTGGCCGCCTCCGTATACTGCGTCTCTCTCGCACTCACTCGAAGTACGGGTATATGCTCTACGCCTACAACTAAGGATCTGCTTGTATCGCTCAATATTGACCAGTAGGTTTGTTGTTTTTTGACACTAATAAACTTAATATTAATAAACTATTTAATAAATAATGTTAATAAGAAAGAGAATTATTCAAAACCAAACTATTGCTACTTTAAATTAAATTATTTTGAAATATCATCTTTGCCCCTCAAAGTAGCATTTTTGAGCGTTAAATATGTCTCAGTTTTTGGATTCTGCACTACACCACGGTTATCACTGCAAAAAATGCACATTAAAGAACTTTCTGAATGTTTTCGCTCAAGGGAAACTGCAGAAATAGACATTTTGTTTAAGAATGAAACAGTCTTAAATAACAGCAATACTTCAGTAGAAAATAATTGTTCCGTACTTCTAAGCGCGCACGCCCTTGCATTGATATGTTTGTTATACACAGATCCTCACTTGTTTAGTACATAATGACTAATCATATGTGGCGCGAATTTGAAACTAATAAATATATTTTAAAAGTCTTCATTATATTTTTGGTAAAAATAACTTTTCTATTTAATTTATAAAAATGTCTAACAGAAACAAGTTCATACTAGGATACAACACGATATTTTAATATACCTAATATAAATTCAAGTAGAAATGGTTTTGGTTTTGAATAATTCGCTTTCTTTTAACATTATTTATTATATGTATAGTTTATTAATATAAAAAACAACAAATCTACCAGTCAATATTGAGCAGATCCTTAGTTGTAGGCGTAGAGACTTCGAGTGAGTGCGAGAGAGACGCAGTATACGGAGGCGGCCAAGAGCGGCCGAGAAACGCCGTGCGCGCGCCTTATTAACAATAAAAAAACAATTCTTCAGAATAAAATATGCCGGCGCAACTCTTCGGATTTTTGTTAAGGAATGTTAAAGATTATTTAAGAATTTTGGCAACACTAAAAATCGCAATTTTTATTATAGTTTATAGTTGATAATGGTTGAATCGCGTTTTTTCGAACAAAAAATCGTTAATATCTCGAAAACGGTAGATTTTAGCGAAAAGTTGCATAGGAACTTTTTTGTTCAGGATACCCCAAAAAGCCTAACAAATTTATTTCGTGCGAGAAAATCGAAAATTACTAACTTGTTTAAAAAAAATGTTTAAACAATTTTTGACCATTAGTAACATCTGGCAACATGCGAATATGTTTCAAGGGTAATTTTTTAGTAAGATTATGGCCTGGACTATTAAGTAAGGCAAAATAACGTCAAGAATTAAAATAATTATTATTTTATATGACAAGCATAATTTTCTATAAAAAAACATTTCTTTACCATGGCGGAGGAGAAAATGAGTTTTCCCTCTTTTCAGTTATATCCGTCGACATATCTTTTAATAAACAAAGCTATTAGTTGGAATTCTATCATATTTTTTCATACTTAAAACTTTGTTGAAAAATTGTTCTTCCACATTTTGACACCCTGTTCATTCTAACCGTGGACATACACTTTTGCAAATAATCAAAGTAGGCTAATTTTGTTACAAATGGGAACTCTTTTGTAACTTTAATTCCAAACAACTTTTCCTAGTAACACGTTTTTTCAATTTTCTGGACATCCCGTCCATAAAATGTTAACTTTCTTCATATCAACCTCATTTTAAACACAAGAAAACTTTTTTCAAGTGTGTTTTTTCCAAAATATAATAAAAAAAGTTTTTCAGTTTTTCATTCTACTCACTGCAACCGTGGACATACTGCACATATAGATTTAAAAAAAATTGTCTAGATCAACGAAATTGTTCGCCCAAAAGACAACTCGTTCTAATAATTAGATAAGCTACATATGAAATTGAATTCTCATTTAATTAGAATTAGTTAGATTAGCACGAATTAAAAAAATTTTAGTATTTTACTTAAAATTAAATAATACTGATATATTTTCAAACAAAAATTAGTAAACATATACATCAGGGGACACTTATGAAGCGAACAGTACCAGAATTACAGCGATTGAGAATCTATCTTTCCAGACTCACTATACATTTAAAACAATGGGAAATATAATATGTCGATAGTAAAACTTCTATTCATAACAGAAAATAAATTGCAATAGAGCAGTTAATTTACTTTAAATTCATGCGAGGCAACATAAAACAATTTTTATTGAACGAGACACTTTTCACTTTTTAGCAGTAAAATACAGATAATTCCATTAAAACTGAATTATAATTAAGTTTTTAAAGTCACCAGGACAATAATTAGAGAGAATTGTCACACACCCTGCTATCTGCATATATTAACAATACCTTTTTTCGTATTAATATTTATTTTTGCAACAAATTCTGCGAAGTGTCACTTCTATATTATAATTAGTTTAAAGGATTGACATCCCCAACAAATTGTTGTTATATAACCGGTGGCCCAAATACTTCGATTTTAAGAAGAAATTGTTTTCAACATATAAAACTTTTTTCTGAAAATTTTAGATTAGTGATTAATAAATACGTTGAATAAGGGATTGGTGACTAAACGCACGAATGAGTATGCGAATGAATAATAATTTCAATGCCTTTATTCTTGAAAGCAGTTTAGATTCAATTGTCCCAAGCCATTGACAGCAATAGGTAAAATGTACCACCTATTAAAGTGCAGGTATATAGAAACTATAAAATTATCTAAATTGAATATATTTAAAGTTTAATTAATAGTTGAAAGAAAAAGTAGCTTTTGCACCTAACTCACCACCTTGTATTTAAAAATAATTTACGTTAATTAATGAATAATTCAAGACATTTCAAGTTATGATAAAAACTTTTATAGACCTTGTTTTGAAAAGCTGTTATGAAGAATATTGCATTTTATTTGCATAAAATTTATATAATATTTACCACCTTTAATGGATATTTTTGGAAGTTACTTATATAACGATGATAATTAGGTGCTAGTACGTGAGTTATAGATACGAGTTTGACAAATATTAAATTTTAAAAGAATTCTGTAAATCTGCCATAGTTTGTTAAAATTAAAGCAACTATTATTATCTGTTTACTGCACCCCTCACTGTCTTCTGTATATGTCGTCTTAATATGCAATTTTTGACTTCTACCCAAAAGTGACTATAATCAAAATAACTTAAATTACAAATCAATGAATATACCATTAAAAAAATTATCTACATAGCATGCGGTATGGAGTAAATGAGCATCTTTAGATAACGTGAGCAATGTGCGCTTTCTTATTTCTTTAGCACAATTAAATCAAGCGGAAGAATGCGTATTTGGACAAGTAATTATAACAGAAGAATGACAGAAGATACTTCTCTGATGAAAATCCAGAATAAACATTTCGAAAAAATTATTCGTTAGGCCATAACTTTATTATAAACGAACCCTAGGAACTTAAAAATCATTATCTAAAGTAAATACTCCAAACTTCATTTGCTTGGAACCTTTACTCTGCCTGTTTAAGAATGTCTAGTAAACATTTATTTTACTCCGTCTAAATATATTTTAAATATTTTTATGAAATTTGGTATACTTAGAATGTTTTTGAAGCAATCAATAATGAACATAACATTTATTTTTTCTGTAATGTCGCTTTTTTACAAAGAAGATGCAATTATTGCATGTCACCAGAATGTGTGGTTGCAGAAAAAAATTGATACCAATTTTCTGCGGCAGAAATTACAGCGAGCTGAACATTTGGAGATGTTACAATCTAATGATATTCCATCCATTTACAAAATATGTACCTTTATTAAACTTTTTTAAGATTTACGTCAATTTGCCTCTAAATGTTGTTATGCAGAACCATTTTTTAAGGACTGTTTCTCTTTGGATGCCAACATAGTCTAAAGTTAGTGTAAATGCTCAGTAGAACTGACCATAATTGATAAAAGCATGTAGAAAATTAATATCCGTTTGTCTCTAAAATAATATACAGAATGTTAAAAGTTTGACTGCCTTAATTTTAACATAAGATAGAATACAAATTAAAATAAACAAAAAAACCTTATATGACATGGGTCCTAAACTCAACCATATCCGAGAAAAAAATTATCAAATTCTCCAACTTGATGTACAAAAGTTCGATTAATTAAGGAATATGAAAATACAATTTTTATTACTGTTATGACCTTCTTTATTCTAAAAAATAATTAGCGTTGTAATAAATTTAAAATTCGACAAAATTCATATCGAGCAATGTGACAACGGCGCGGCGGATAACACGAGGTATTGTCCAGCAATACGCAATTCAGTTGGTATCTGGAATTGGACTGTGTCTGAGTGTTTTTTGCGTACCACTATTTCCTTTTCTTGAGGTGTTTTCCAGCGAGTGCGCGAAAATTGGATTCGAAGGTGTCGTACGTACATCGAAAATGGTGGTGGACATTTTGAGGATATGTTGTAGTTTGTTTTGTACTTGTGCGTTTAAAAATGACTGACTTTTGCTTTTTGGTAAGTACCTAAATTATTTTTAATACGTATGATTATTTGGATGACGTGAATCTTTGGGTACTTTAATTATATATTTTTCAAATACATAATTTGTGTGTTCCTGTTTTAAGAGACTCATAATTACTAAAATTCGAGCTAAAATTTAAGTACAACACTATCTTCCGACTACAAAATCTATACAATTTACTAAATGTTTCACAATAACAGTTGTTTACATTTTTTCCGTAGGACAAGTCTGCCGCGTGCACACGTGGTATGTAACAGCTGGTGTAGAGTTAGGTTAAGCGCTGTTGTCACGTTGTGATGAAACACCCCAACATTAATACTCGCTGAATTTTGAAAACTGTTAACCCTACGCCCCTGTAATATACAACTTTTTTGTTCATTTATGATTACTCTATCTCAGGTTGAAGTAATGGCAGTCAAACTTCTTAAGCCCTGTATATTAAGCCATGTACAGATTGAGCAAACATTATTGAATTTAATTATCAAATTTTTACGTCGCAGGATGTCGTTATAGAATCCAAAATCGACGCGTCTTGGATTTTTTTTTTAATTTGCACAACAGCTGAGATGCTTAATTTATTCAATTTGGTTGTTCCACACTGTATATTTCTTTGCGATCACAAATTTTTTTTCTCTTTTTTCATCGTTAAACGTTATGTGAATCGCACTGTACAAACGTAGTTAAATCACCGATGTTTCTAAAAGACATTTGTTCTTCACGTGGGATCTTGTCATTCTAAACGGACGGCCTAGTCCAGCCCTGTGGTTTGTCTCTCCCTCCCCATTAGCGTGCACTTGATTAGTCACCCCCGCCTCCTCTACCTCAGCAGCGCATGCATTCATCTGCATTAACACCTGCAGCTACGCGCTGCATTTTTTGTACTGGACCTGCCCGAGGGCTCGAATACAGGATCTGCTAGGTGGACTGCTTAAAACCACCATTGCGAACATCTCTACAATCATGTTACCAATATCGCGTTAGCTATAAAAGGCTCGGCTAATTTTCCACTTTTCTAAACCTAGTGCAGGTAATAAATGGAATTAAGCAATTATTACTAGGCCAACTTTTAAATACAAAATTAAACAGAACCTGAACGCCGCTAATGATTTCACTTATTTATTTAAAAGAAAAACAGTTATAAAACAAAAAAATAATTAAAAAACAAAAAAAATCTCTAATATGTCTCAGTAACTTTGTTAGGAACAGACACAGTCACAAGTTATGTAACTACTTTAAAACAGTAATTTTTATTATGGATTAAAACTGAATAGTTTTAACTAGTCAACAAATGTACAATTATTGTGTAAAATCAAAAATACATGTAATTAATTTCTTATTAAACCAGTACTACATCAATACCGATCTTCACTTCATTGAAAATTTACCACATTGAAAACTCTTTCAGGAAATGCTGATGGGGTAGGAATGCTTAGGAAAAATAGTAGATTCATTTTAAATAAATTACTTAAATCAGAGTCAATATTAAGAAAAAATTAATATCATTGGCCACTTGAAAAAGATTTCCTGTGGTTTTAATTTCAATGAAACTATTTCCTAGAATAATAACTCGTCCACAAAATCAACCATATTGGATCCTGGTCCGCCATATTGGATCCGACATGTTGAATTTGCAATTCAAGTTCGTATTTGTAATCAAACCCTCCAGGATCCAATTCGAAATTAATCTGTTGAATTTGAATTTTGTAATTCTGAATTCAAATTCGTGATTAGCGAACCTAAAAACCCCTACATACCAAATTTTCCATAATTCTATTCATTTTTTGTATACCTTGATTTCTGACCGATTTTTGAGGTTGGAAAAAAATAAGGTGTGCTGTATGATTTCTAAAGGTGAATTTGGATTCAGCGAACCCAATTAGATACAAATCGCTATGCTAAGAAATGTGAAAAATAAATTTTGTTGTTTTTTCTCATATTCTATCGTCTATTTTTGCTATTTTGACCTATTTTTTGAAGTTAGAAAAAAATGTGACGTGTTAGCGCAATTCTGACAGCAGATTCGGATTCATCGCGTCAAAATACTATAGGATAAACTAGTTTGGTCAAAATATATGACACTTTTTTGTGTGTGGCTGTGTTATTGAAGAAACATTGAGATATAGACATCAAACTTGATACAGTATAGTTCCTCCGTAAGAGCGTACTACATATAAAAAATTCTTTGATAAAACTCCATAGTTTGCAGCTATTATTAAAGAATAGGCCCATTCAGTGATATATAATTTTAAACTTTTTCTTTCATTTTCTGATAGTATTTAACCACCTAAATATATCTAAAAAAAATTAGGTCAATAGGATTAATAATAAGTGATATATTTAATTCTGAATTTGTAAGACCCTTAAAAAGGTCAACACTGCGAGAGAACAGCTAATGACGTCACGATACCGGCCACTCGGCGATCAAGTCGCGAGCAGACGGAGAGATGTGTAGATATTTGCTATACTTTTACCTATATTATATACCTATATTTTTAAGTGTATAAATAGAGAGTGTATAAGAGATATACATCAAGTCTTGTTGAAATGCATTTTTCACACAACATATTTATTATAAACATAGAATGTCTTGGAATATCTAAATACATTTTCGGATTTTTCTCAATGACGTAATTTTGCCTTCCATTTTGTGTACAAATGTACCCAACGTACTAGACTCGGTACTTGTGGATGTATGCGACGACGTGTATGTGCG